>NC_057806.1:676211808-676369840 GCF_018294505.1 Triticum aestivum | reverse complement strand
CTTTCAGATGTCACTTTCTATATATTATATACAATGTTTTTTGCGGGTTATATACACGTGCATGATAACCAGCAGAATTCAAAGCTCCTATGATTTCTTTTCAAGACAGATCTACACACATGCGATTATCAATTTTCCAATCAGAATAATTGAGATAATATCCATAAATAAAGTTTTAAAAGTCGAACCGAAGGCTTGCCCACAACATCGTGATATACTCCCTCATTTTCAGTTCAAAAGGCATACACATGTCCTCAAGTCAACAATCTAGCAAACCTAATATGAATTATAAACCAAAAAACGTGGCATTAGAAAATTCAATTATTGTATTTTCTATTGCTATAACTTTCTAATATACATTTTGCATTCCATTGGTCAAATTGGTGATCTAGGAATAAGCCGAGACATTTTAAACTTGAAAGGAGGGATTATGTATGGAGGGAGTATTGTATACTCCAGCAGAAAAATAATTCAATTTGTATAGACCTGATTAAATTTTGATGGATGCTATTAACCATTGGTCGCTAACTGTGAACTTCCTTCATCCGTGTAGTTTTTTTGAGCAGATTATGGAGAATCTTCTGAGCAAAAAGAACTCGATTTGCTTTCCAAAATCTTGAAATGATTCTACAGAATCCTTGTGCAATCCAAAATCCTAAAAAAACTTAGATTTTCACATAATCTCAGGATTCTGATAAGTCCCTCAAAAGAAATGTTTCAGATATGAGAATACCCGCGAACCAACCTGTGGTTAGATGGTTAGAGGGACTGTGATATCTTTAACTCACCAGAGTTCAAATCCTGATGCTCGCATTTATTTCTGAATTTATTTCAGGATTTCCGGCAATGCGTATTCAGTGGTAGAAGACATTCCTGTCGATGACGAGGCGCCTACGGTGACTTCGTAAATCTCAAAATAATATGCCGGCTCAGTCTTTCGGAGGTGCTTATAAGGGTAGGGTGTGCGTGCGTGCGTTCATATGGATGAGTGTATGCGCGTGATATAAGCGCTTGTGTCTGTACTGATGTTAAAAGAAAAGATATGAGAATACCCATATTGAATGGATAATTTACAACCGACCTGTCCCTTTTGCACGACCGAACAGCCCAGCAACCGCTCGATCCCTCACGAGCGCTAGCCGCTTCTCCGCCCGACGCCGCCGGACGGGAGCTCCACCAGCCCGCCACTGGCCAACCTCTGGCCGCCCAACCTCCACGCGGTTCTCACCTTGGGGCGGCTCGTCTCCTCACGACGGCCCGCCTCGCCACCACCGGATGGAAGCTCCGCCAGCCCTGCTCCTCACGACACTGCGGGACAGGAGCTCCCTCAGCCCCGCTCCTCGCGACGCCACTAGACGGGAGCCCCGTCAGCCCGGCACCCTCTGGTCGCCTCAGGCCACCCCGCGTAGACGCAAACGCAACTGGACGGGAGCTCCTCTTCTCTGCCTCGTCTCTCTTCTGCCTCCTCTATAGTCTCCCATGTTTCTCTGTCAATATGTGCCTCCTATGTATTTTTCCATGTTTCTCTGTCAATATGTAGGTGGATAGAGGTGGATTGATGAATGAATGGAACTGCTAATGGATCGATGTATGTTTGAATTTGTAGTAGGTGCTTGATAATTTCGTACAATTTGCTTGCTAATTTTGTACTGCTACTTGGTGCTTCGTAATTTTAGTATGTGATAATGTATGTATGTACTGATTTATTTTTGAGGGGTTTGTATATGCTGATGGCTAGATGTTTTAAACTGAGAAAGTCAGTGCAGCTAAAGCTAAAGTATTAACAATTCATCAAATAGTTTCAGAAAGGCCGGTACAGACATTTCGGCACACAATTCAATCCACAATCTCAAACTACAATCTCAAAGTAGAACTACACATCAAATTCTATGGGAAGCAGATTCCGTAAGAATTATTTAGAATCTTGATTCTATAGAATCCTGCGTGAAAAGAACTGCTGATTGTTAGGTCGGCAAGGAGGCATGGAGCCAAGGAGCTCTTGGTAATCAATTGGAGATGTGGTGGGTGTGGTTCTTAACACTCCGAAAGTTGTGCAGGTCTGTTTCAGTGCTAGCTGTGTACGGCCGCGCCTCCATTACTGCCGCCTGCTGCTCATCTGTCTCGGGTGCATGGGACGGATCGACGGCGAGCCACCGCCGTTCAGCTTTCCTCTGCTCCTCAATTAGTAACGGGTGCAGTTGCATGCATGCACGCGTTGCTGCTGTCTGATTGTTTTATATTAATTTTTTGGTAATCTTGCTGCGGTCTGATCAGTCAGTTGGTGTCCAGCGCCATGGATGCATGCCTGGCTTGCTAGTGCCATCTTCCTTTCCCCTGCCATGGACATGGTAGCTGCAAGCCTGCAGCCAATATGAACGATTGCTAGCTGCTTCTTCCATGACATAATTTAATGCATGTATTTCTTTTAAAGACTAACATTGTCGACTTTGACAAAATATATTGAGAAAAATATTAACATAAAAATATGAATTTAATATGACATAAAAATATATGATTGTGGTTATATTTGTTTAAAAAATTGGTCAAAGTTTGTGAAGTAGTGCTCCCTCTGTAATTTAATACTTCCTCCATCCGAAAATACTTGTCATCAAAATGGACAAAAATGAAAGTACCTAGAACTAATATACATCTAGATACATCCCCTTTTATTCATTTTGATGACAATTATTTCTGGACGGAGGGAGTATAAGACAATTTTTGACACTATCGTGGTCTCTAAAAATGTATGATAAAGAAGTTACAGAGGAGATTTTTCTAAAAATCTATAACCGCTACATTATGAAACGGGAAAGGTACCGCATAGGTTCTCCATTTCAATATGATTAAATGAGTCACCCGCAAAAAAATGATTACATGAGGTTAATGTGTCTAATCATAATATGCCCCGGTTGGATCTGCTGGAAGCCAAATCAATATCTGTGGGGAGAGATCATGTGGTATGATTTGAAGCGTGAGGTCTCTGTCGTACTGTGTGCAAGTTGTGAGACATGCAAAATTAAACCTTGGACATATGCAATGCCTCCCAACCAGGCCCCCCTCCCACTTTGGCCTATTGCTTACGCTTGGCCCAATGAGCGTTCACTCTAGCAGCAGCTGATCCGGTGAGAGGCAGCACACAGCAAGCAGCCACGCTTGGCCCATGGTACGTGTAGCTTCGACATGCATCCAACCATCACCGGCCCCCGAACAGGCCAAGGAGTATTCCACTTCTGGCATGCGTTTACAAGTCAACATCCCAGCAGACTTCATATGCTCTATTATTCTTATTATTATGTTATAGGACCGGCTATAATTGGTAGGGACATGAGTACAGGAACCGCTGGGATTCATGTGCCTGTCTCGTACCTAACCATGGGCGACAGGTCCAGGCACCGCATCTGCCAGCGTACGACGTCGCACCACAGCTTGCTGATCTATGGATCGCTGGAATCTCATCGCTTATTTTGTTGCCGGTGTTGTCGCTTTGTCAACTGTGCATATGTATTTGTCCTAGCTTATATTTGGCGTTACCGGGATAGCCATTTTTCCTCTTCCTTTACAGAAATCAGCCAGAGTGGTTTTAAATTTTGAAAAACAAATGATTGTATTGATGTTTCCTAAAACTAAATATCAAGGCAAAATAACCACAACAGAGCTCAACAAGTCCTCGCTCTATGCATCAACGATGCACATAGCCAACAAAATGTATAAACCAAGAATCATAGGAACAAACCTGGCAAGATTTGTTTTTGAGAAATAACAGCTCCGTCTCCGAAACACATACTTGGTTGGTTATGTGCATGTCACGGCAGTCCTTCACATCACCAATGAATCGATCATTGGCACCTTGCAATCATTTCAATCAAAGGCCACAAAGGAGAGCAATTTGGATAAGAAATAGAATGAAAAAAGCTTTCATAATGGCGGGGTTGCCTTGCAGTGTTTTTATACTCATGATGGTGCAACTGATATTTACTAGGCGAGGCCGCGGTCGGCTGAAATGTGATTCCAATCTAATTTCCCTGCACAGATACGGCACGGTTACGTGGAACTACTTAATTTTCAAGTTTTATCATTGAAAACTAGGCTCGGTGCATAGCAGAGATAAAAAATTCTAGTACTCATACTTAAAAGGCCATATGCATCCCTAGTTGGTGCAGAGGCCGGGGAAGTAAAATCCTCCACAATTTTAAGGGTGTAGTTACTCAGTACTTGACTTAGAATAAGCAAGCCTCCGCTAATTTCGGATCGCCCCCGCATCGTACCCCGCTTGGGCGGCTCGGGCGGAGCTGCCGTACCAAGCCGTCGGGGCGCCCTTCCCCTGATTCCTCCCTCCGTCACCGTTGGAGGAAGCCGCCAGGCGCAGCCTGGCCGGCCAACAGCGGTGGCGGAGGTGCTCTCCTCCTCCCAGCATTGGGTCTGGATGGGGCGGGGCATCCACCCGTGCGGAGGCGCATCCCCTGATCCGGTTTGCGGAGAAGCGACGACCTCCCTTCGGTGGCGGTGTGAGGCGGCAACGTGGTGAGAGGCGGTTGCGGCCGGGGGTGCGGGGCGGCGGCGGCCAGGCATGTGGCAGCGGACGACGACAGGTCCAGCGACGGCGGCTTGGGCACCCGATCTGGGCCTAGATGGGCTTCGGCGGGCCACACTTGCTGATCTCATGTACCATCCCGTCAATGGCTTGATGTCCCTGGGATGCAGACCAAACTTGGTAGGTCCCCAAGGTCATATCATTCGCAACCTATTACAATAACAAAAGATATGGGAAGACCGTGTGTGAGGATATAGTTAGCAATGCATCAACAATTGAATATATTCTCATGCCATACCTCTTGGGTGACAATACCCAGATCCTCATCCTCCAAAGGATCACCATGGCCAGAAGTGGGATCTGATGGTGTCGCCGACGTAGACTGTTCTGGTGATACATACTCGGGGTCACGACAACCGAAAAGGTTTGATAGCCGCCTTAACCTTTGGCCCTGGCGCTGCAACATGTACAAGTGAATGATACATCGAACGTAGCAACACATGTTAAGTGCTAGTTTGAAGGAGATGTGAACCTTAATGAATGCTCGAAGTGCACCTTCCCCATTGCTTTTCCCAACTGGGGTTGTTTCCAGAATAGTCTCGGTCTCATCAGCTGCTTTCTTGATCTGGGTACGCTATGAATAGAAATGGCATTAACGTGTTAGGCAAGCGAAGATGTGAATAGTGCGAATGGAAAAGCAAAAAGGGCAAATATCACAAAGTTCATCATTGAAGCTGAAAGGACTAAGTTGCCTTTCCTGACTAATGCGTTGTACGTGTGCTGAGGCCATGGTTCATAAGAGGGGGAGGTGCGCATCTCACTTTGGGTGGAGCACGTGCTCAAAACAAAATTCCAAGAACCGATGCATATGTTCCGGGACAGAGTTTTTATCCTGGGCACATATGCTCCTATATGAATAGTAAAATTCAATAAATGATTTAAAAACAACAAAAGTTCTGATTTTTTTTTGTGATAAACATTGATGAATTTTTCACCCCCGTACAAAATTTCAATGACATTTATGGAGGTCTGGCAGAATAGAGAACAATGCTTGGGAAAGACAATTATTGGAAGCATTTGAATATTAGTTTTTTTCATGGCCTCCACGAATGTCATTTCATCAGAAAATTTTGCACATAGTTGAAATATTTATCACAAGAAAATTAAAAAAATTCGACATTTTACTATGTATTTGAATTTTATTGTACACGAGGGAGCATGTGTGCTCGGGATCAAAAGAGCACTCTCGTACTTACTAGTATTATGATTTTGGAGTCAGAGATCACCGGCATGTGGAGGGAGTTCCTGGTCAAATGTTACTTTGAAACTAGGTAATTATACAGGTGACTTCCACGCACGCTGGAAAAGTGTGTTGTGGTGGTAGATATGTATTTACCCCTCCTGCAATGGAAAGATATACTTTGAACTGTGGCACCCGGCTCAGAGCGACCGGTTTACCTTTCATTGCCAACCCAGAGATCATGTCTTCTGGCAACACACAACATCTTGTTACATAAATCACCGCTTTATTGAAACTAGCGGAAGCATAGTGTGACATTACATCAAGTTGCGAGGCCAAGCTCGGTGCGCCGAATAATATGTACATTATTTAGTGAACATAAAAGGGGCCTCGAGCACGACATCTTCAAAACAACGACGTAGCGGGACTTCATAGCACATGGACACCGATGTGGACATGGTCTAGACACGGCAACACTCCAATCCAGTTAGACTTTCCTGAAATCTCGCATAACACGCCAGGTCAGTACATTGAATGTACTTGCAAGCTCACAGCAAACAGAACCATAATGACAAACAATATCATGACATTTAATCAAGTTAAATGCAAACAACAACATGCTACTTATGCAGTGAAACCAAACTTGTGCATCGAGTCACTCGGACTCTCTTACCAACAGGTTGCCTCGCAACCGAATAGTGCTCACAATGAATCACGAACGGAACCATACTTGGTTTAACTGGTTACCCCGTAACCAAACAGTGATCACTCCCGGATCACAAGTGATACCACAATAGTCAGTCTCACTAACATCATCATGATCCAACCAATGCAATGCAAATAACTTAGTGTGCAAGATTTATTTATGAAAGTTGATCCATGGTGTGACTTACTTACGAACTGGGCCCTTATCCGCGGGCGCGGCTATGTATAGATTATTACACTCTGCAGAGGTAGCACACTTTACCCACACCACGGAACCCATGGCCTCGCACTCCCATTCGGGTGGACCAATAGCATTTCGACAGAGCTCTCCCATTGCCATGACACTCTTACAGCCACTCCGACCAACTCCCCACTGAGATTAGTCATGGGTGACCGAGCCTACCAAAGGCAAAACAACCACCATCATGGCAAATAGACAGTACCAAACGGGGACAAGGTACCATAACAACAACAGGTCCACAAGGTTATGTCTGCTTACTGGGCTAGGGTAACGCATGCCCATAACCTTCCCTTGTTGGAGGCACCGACAAAATACATGACAACAGGACGATTAACGGCCTTCCCATACAAAGGCAAATGTGGTTGCACTTGTCAGCCCGATTCAGTGGCACCATGACCCGACCAACTTTATGTTCAAGTTCAACTATCATCAGGTTTAACTTGAAATAAAATGCTCGAGTCACTATATGCCATGCTTATGCAACCATATATCATGCATCACATATCACTTAGGAACAACAGATAAACCTCATTCAAAGTTCTACTTGCACAAACTCATCTTCCAACATTTCTGGTCCTTACTGGTCATCTAGATTAATCACTTTTTAGTTTGCATTTATCATACGAAACTCATCATGCATATAAGAAAAATAATACCGGTGCTCATATTGCCATAGTCATGAAAAATTTACTTAGATCAACTACTCAAGCTATATCTCACTAGTTCAAGCATTCATTTCTGTTAACTAAGCATCTTGATCATGACAAACTAAATAACACAAGCATTATTTATTTTTAATACTATATGCAATGAATATCATATATTCAAGTGGAAAATCATGGATATTGCAAAGATACCATGAAAATGTTGTTGTGGCTTGCCTTAGTGTAGAGGAGCTTCACACTCCTCCTGGATGCCTTCAAGACAAGCTTCACCTTCTGAAAATAAATCAAATGACAAAAAGAAAATATCAAGAATACTTCTGAAAATTACCATAAATTCTAGGCAACAAAGAAAAATCCCATCTTGGGTGTTCTGCTAGGATTTTCCAATAAGAACAGAATGCAAAAAGAATCAACTCATTTGGACTTGTAGAATAAAAGTTACAGCTAGTCAAAGTTCTGGTCAAATTTGAACTAAATTTGAATTAAAAGAAAATCCAGAGGGGGGTGACGTCGAAGGCGTAAACCGCCTGGGTGCCACCACTCATACCGCTTCGGCCGCGGCTTGAGTGGCTGACAGCGGGCCCCAGCAGTCAGGTCAGAGGGGAGGGGAAGAGAAGCAGTGGCGGGCGGCACGGTGATGATGCTTTCTCTGGCGAGGAGTGCCCGGCGACGAGATCTAAGAGGATAGGGTTGTAGAGGAGATCGAGGCACACCTGCCCGTACCCGTAGCGTGGCTAGGGTGGCCGGACGGGGTCGGAACAGAGCTCTCCAGCGGCGGCAGCGGGCGGAGCTCGTTGGAGATGGGGGTTCCGGCAAAGCAGGGCCAGTCCAGCAGCTCCAACGGGACCAAAACGCACCGGTGGGCCACCACGAACACGACAGAGTGGTTAGTGGAGCTCGAGTGGCTCTGGACATGGAGGGGGCAGAGGACGAGGATCGCCGGCGAGCTCTGGACGGGGACGGCGGCCAGAGGCCTGCCTGGCCGGGCTGCGGCTTCCTACGGTGATGTGGAGTTGTGCTGAGTGTGTGCGGAGAGAAACGAGCTTGGGGGAGCTCTATTTATAGGCGAGGCTGAGGCGGGGATCGAGAGCTCGCCGGAGCTCTCTGGAGTGTTGCCCGGTGACGAATGGCGTCAGTGAGAGGGGGAGAGGGCTGTAGACGAGCTACGACGTGCACAGGAGCGCGGTACGCGACGAGCACAGGGGCACGGGCGCATTGTTTCCTTGGCCGCGCCGTGCCCATGCTCTTTGCGGCGAGCTCCGGCATCGGTGAGCACCAGGGTGGAGTTATGGAGGTGCAAACGAGGATGGGGGTGCGGTTTGGCAAATTGCGGCGGTCAGGGCAGTGAGCACGCGCGAAACAAAGACGTTGGCGCACCGCAGAGCGCGTCGGCAGCATGCCAACCCCCTTGGACGCTCGTGGTCACCGCGTGAACTTTGGCATCAGGCTGAGCTAAGCACAAACGCCATGTCTGGCAGTTAGTCTGTAGTGGTTTTGGTTGTTTTGCATAGTTGGCTGGGTCACAGGTGAACTGTGGGAGTGGCTTTCTTCCTGCCAAGTTTCTGGACAGAAACTTGTGAGCTTCACTGAGAAAAATTTAGTGAGATCTAAAGGCTGTGCTTTGGGGTTAGCAATCTCTCAGGAGGGTAATCAAGCTCAGAAAAGATCAACCCCAAAAGATCAAGCAAAAATATACTTGTTGTGCAAAGTGATCATTCTGTCCAAAACAGAAATGATTTTCTGTAGCAAACATATTACAAAAAGTTATGCAATATTTTTGCTCAAGAATGTTCCCTAGGGTTCAAAGAATATTTGTGAATTTATTCAGGATTTTTGGAGCAAGAAATCTAGGAGTTGCTTTGGAGCATACTTCTCTGAAGTGATTTTCAGGGAAGAAAATGAATATTATTCTTTTATGAAAAAAATTCCTTGGGATTTTGTTGGAGTTTTTCAGAGAAGGAAAGGTGAGCTAGAGGTGGATGGGTCACTTGGGTGAAAATCAAGGGTAGGCCCAAGTGTTCAAGTCCATTTGAATTGATTCAAAACTCCAAATCCAAAGCAAATGCAAATTAAAGTCCGGAGAAAGAGAGAAGGCAAATCCTGGCTGTCACATGAACCCACTCGGTATTACGGTGTGCACCATCGCCTGGCCAGGTATAGTGACTAGTTGTTGATGTCTACTACACAACCTTCTTCTTGTAGACGTTGTTGGGCCTCCAAGTGCAGAGGTTTGTAGGAAAGTAGCAAATTTCCCTCAAGTGGATGACCAAAGGTTTATCAATCTGTGGGAGGCATAGGATGAAGATGGTCTCTCTCAAGCAACCCTGCAACCAAACAACAAAGAGTCTCTTGTGTCCCCAACACGCCCAATACAATGGTAAATTGTATAGGTGCACTAGTTCAGCGAAACGATGGTGATACCAGTGCAATATGGATGGTAGATATAGGTTTTTGTAGTCTGAAAATATAAAAACAGCAAGGTAGCAAGTGGTAAAAGTGATCTTGAACGGTATTGCAATGCAAGGAAACAAGGCCCAGGGTTCATATTTTCACTAGTGCAAGTTCTCTCAACAATAATAACATAGTTGGATCATATAACTATCCCTCAACATACAACAAAGAGTGACTCCAAAGTCACTAATAGCGGAGAAAAAACGAGGAGATTATTGTAGGGTATGAAACCACCTCAAAGTTATTCTTTCTGATCGATCTATTCAGAGTCCATAGTAAAATAACACGAAGCTATTCTTTCCGTTCAATCTATCCTAGAATTCGTACTAGAATAACACCTTAAGACACAAATCAACCAAAACCCTAATGTCACATAGATACTCCAATGTCACCTCAAGTATCCGCGGATATGATTATACGGTATGCATCACACAATCTCAGATTCATCTATTCAACCAACACAAAGAACTTCAAAGAGTGCCCCAAAGTTTCTACCGGAGAGTCAAGACAAAAACGTGTGCCAACCCCTATGCATAGATTCCCAAGGTCACGGAACCCGCAAGTTGATCACCAAAACATACATCAAATGAATCAATAGAATACCCCATTGTCACCACAGGTATCCCACGCAAGACATACATCAAGTGTTCTCAAATCCTTAAAGACTCAATCCGATAAGATAACTTCAAATGGAAAAATAAATCAATTACAAGAGAGTTGAGGGGGAGAAACATCATAAGATCCAACTATAATAGCAAAGCTCGCGATACATCAAGATCGTGCCAAATCAAGAACACGAGAGAGAGAGAGAGATCAAACACATAGCTACTGGTACATACCCTCATCCCCGAGGGTGAACTACTCCCTCCTTGTCATGGAGAGCGCCGGGACGATGAAGATGGCCACCGTAGAGGGATTCCCCCCTCCGGCAGGGTGCCGGAACGGGTCTAGATTTTTTTTCGGTGGCTACAGAGGCTTGCAACGGCGGAACTCACGATCTAGGTTTCTCTCTGGAAGTTTTGGGTTATATAAGAGGTTTTGGAGTCGGGAACAAGTCAGGGGGGTCCCCGAGGCGGCCACGAAGTAGGGGGGCGCGCCCCCACCCTCATGGTGGCCTCGGGACTCTTCTGGACCATCTCCGGTACTCTGTGGGGTTCTTCTGGTCCAAAAATGATCTCCGTGAAATTTCAGGTCAATTGGACTCCGTTTGGTTTTCCTTTTCTGCGATACTCAAAAACAAGGAAAAAACAAAAACTAGCACTGGGCTCTAGGTTAATAGGTTAGTCCCAAAAATCATATAAAATAGCATATAAAACATCCAAGGTTGATGATATAATAGCATGGAACAATCAAAAATTATAGATACGTTGGAGACATATCAGTTGTTAGTCACGGGGTACCGAAATATGGAATTCAAGCTCCAACAACATATATTTAAGTTGTTGCAGTTGAAAAGGTCACAGTTGGACTTTGGGCCGGGTCGGCCAGTCCGCCTCGCGGAGAGCACCGACCTACTAGACCCTTCGGCCGACATCGTGCTCCTAGCCTTATTTAGTCGGGCCGTGTTTCCAGCATCGTTACTTTGAAGAAATTAGAGTGCTCAAAGGAAGCCATCGCTTTGGATACATTAGCATGGGATAACATTATAGGATTTCAGTCTCATTGTGTTGGCCTTCAGGATCTAAGTAATGATTAATAAGGACAGATGGGGGCATTTGTATTTCATAGTCAGAGGTGAAACCCTTGGTGAGGGAATCCTGGATTAGGGGGTATCCGAACAGCCGGACTATATCCTTTGGCCGGACTGTTGGGCTATGAAGATACAAGATTGAAGACTTCGTCCCGTGTCTGGATGGGACTCTCCTTGGCGTGGAAGGCAAGCTTGGCAATATGGATATGTAGATCTCCTTCCTTGTAACCGACTCTGTGTAACCCTAGCCCCCTCCGGTGTCTATATAAACCAGAGGGTTTAGTCCGTAGGAACAACAACAATCATACCATAGGCTAGCTTCTAGGGTTTAGCCTCTTCGATCTCGTGGTAGATCAACTCTTGTACTACTCATATCATCAAGAACAAACAAGCAGGACGTAGGGTATTACCTCCATCAAGAGGGCCCGAACCTGGGTAAACATCGTGTCACCCGCCTCCTGTTACCATCCGCCTAGACGCACAGTTCGGGACCCCCTACCCGAGATTCGCCGGTTTTGATACCGACATTGGTGCTTTCATTGAGAGTTCCTCCATGTCGTCATCGTTAGGCTGGATGGCTCCTTCAATCATCGATAGCGATGCAGTCCGGTGTGAGACTTTTCTCCTCGAACGGATCTTTGTATCCGGCGGCTCCGCACTACGGGCCAACTCGCTTGGCCATCTGGAGCAGATCGAGAGTTATGCCCCTGGCCACCAGGTCAGGTTTGGAAGCTTAAACTACACGGTCGACATCCGCGGAGACTTGATCTTTGACGGATTCGAGCCCGTGCCGAGTGCACCGCACGGTCACGATGAGCACGATTTAGCTCTACCATCGGACAGTGTTCAGGAGGCCGCACCGGCAACCGCTCTGACCCTCAATTCGGAGCCAATTGCGCCATCCATGGACGGGTGGATAGACCCCGCCACGGAGGCCGCATTCTCAGCGGTGATCGAGCCGAATATCGACCTTACCCTTCACGGGAGCCGTGACGCCAAACTGTCGGATTCTTCCCCGGCGACGGACTCCGAACCGCCTGCGCCCGTGCCCATCGAATCCAACTGGGCGCCGATCATGGAGTTCACCTCCGCGGATATCCTTCAGCACTCGCCCTTTGACGACGTACTGAACTCATTAAGGTCTCTCTCCTTGTAAGGAGAGTCCCGGTCGAACTATGGCCGACCAGATCGGGACGCGGACGACGAAGAAATTCTCCGCCCACCCACCACCCACTTAGTAGCCACTATCGACAATTTGACCGACATGCTCACCTTCGACTCCGAAGACATCGACGGTATGGAGGACGGATCGTTCCCTCGAGAAGCAGTCAAAGCGGCGGCGTAACCGCCGCTGCAAATCCCGCCTCGGCAGAAACAGCGATCATATAGACCCAGTGATAGAGCAGGATGAGCCAGCGGACGACAAAGACGGCATCGAACCACCGCCCGACCAAGGAAACACGGAGAATCAAACCGAACAACCCGACTCCATCGAAGATAACAGTCCGGATGACATCACACCGGACAGGCATCCGGAGCAACAGAATACCCATCAAAGGCGTGTTGCCACTGCGAGGAGTCTGAAAAAGCAGAAGCAAAGGCTCAGGGCTGCACAAGACACACTCAGAATTAGATGGAGTGAAGTACTCAACACAGTAGCAAAGTACGGCGGTAGTCACCACACAAAGAGCTACCCAAAGCGAAAGCTGCTACCTGAATTCGATGAGGAGGCCTTAGATCCCCCGCAATCAAAAGACAAAACAGCCACCCAGTCGGATAGACGACCTCATGGCCAACATAGAGCGGCAAACGACGCCGCACACAAGCTAGTACGCGATCCACGTGAGGGCTCGCATCAAAAGGACGGCGCAACCAGATCCATCTACGGGCCAAGCAAGCGCGCTCCAGCATGCAACGCAACACAACAAAAATCCGAACACCACGGTACACCCAAATACAGGGGTGCCGCACACCCCCTGTGTTTCACCGATGAGGTGCTAGACCATGGATTTCCAGAGGGATTCAAACCCGTAAACATAGAGGTGTACGACGGAACAACAGACCCTTGGGTCTGGATTGAGGACAACATCCTCCATATCCACATGGCTTGAGGAGATGACCTCCATGCCATCAAGTACTTACCCCTCAAGCTCAAAGGGCCAGCTCGGCACTGGCTTAAAAGCCTCCCCGAAAACTCCATTGGAAGCTGGGAAGAGCTCGAGGACGCTTTTCGAGCAAATTTTCAAGGGACCTATGTCTGACCACCGGATGCAGACGATTTAAGTCATATAACTCAACAGCCCGGAGAGTCAGCCCGAAAGCTTTGGAACAGGTTTCTCACTAAAAAGAACCAAATAGTCGACTGTCCGGACACCGAAGCCTTAGCAGCTTTCAAGCACAGTGTTCGAGACGAATGGCTTGCCAGACATCTCGGCCAAGAAAAGTCGATAACAATGGCAGCATTAACAAGCCTCATGACCCGCTTTTGCGCGGGCGAGGATAGCTGGTTAGCCCGATGTAGCACCAACGACCCAAGTACATCTGAAGTCAGGAACGAAAACGGGAAGCCACGACGCAGTAAAAATAAGCACCGAAATAAAGAAGACAGCCCGAAGAGCACGGCGGTAAACGTCGGATTTAGAAGCTCTCGGCCAGGTCAGCAAAAGCTGCCCTCTAAAGGCAACAGAGACGAACTCTCCAGCCTGAACAAGATTCTGGACAAAATATGTCAGATCCACAGCACCCCCGATAAACCTGCAAATCATACCCATAGAGAATGTTGGGTCTTCAAGCAGTCCGACAAGCTCAACGCCGAACACAAGGGGTAGGATACACCAAGCGAAGATGAGGACGAGCCTCGCAAGCAAAGCACTGGGGAACAGAAGAAATTCCCACCCGAAGTCAAAACAGTAAACATCTTACACTTGATGAAGGGGAGAAACAAAGCGGCACTCCTAGAGACACATGCCCCAGGGCCTATCATGGCGGAGTTCTGCCATTGGTTGTCCAAACCAATCACCTTTGACCATCAGGATTACCCGGCAAGTATCCGGTATGCAGGATGGGCTGCCTTGGTGTTAGACCCGATAATTGACGGATACCACTTCACACGAGTCCTGATGGACAGTGGCAGTGGTTTAAACCTGATATATCATGACACAGTCCGCAAAATGGGGATAGACCCAACAAAAATCATCCATAGCAATACTACCTTTAAAGGAGTAACGCCAGGCACATAAGCCCATTGTACGGGCTCCTTGCTACTACAGGTTATATTCGGCTTTCCCGAGAACTTCCGCAGCGAAAAGTTAACCTTCCACATCGCTTCGTTCCAAAGTGGCTATCAAGCACTACTCGGACGCGAAGCTTTCACTCGCTTTAACGCAATACCGCATTACGCTTCTCTCATGCTTAAGATGCCCGGTCCACGTGGCATCATTAAAGTAAATGGAAATATTGAGCACTCCTTGCACGCGAAAGACCGGGCGGCTGCCTTCGCAGCCGCACACTAGACGGCCTCACCAACTGAAGCATCTGACATGTCGTTAAGACCACGGACACGGTTAGACGAGTCCGGTGTAACTATATATAATTGATACAGGTTTGATGGCTATACCCCTATAACAATACAAGGGGCTCAACGCGCGTAAACAAGTGACAATTAGGCTCAACTTTACTCATCTTGAACCGTACATGGTTTAACCTACCTTTTGCACAACAACTTTTCAGCTAAGTTCCTCTCTTTTACATATGACCATCATGCTACACCCGTCCAGGATACGGCACAATGGAGACACAGGTGCAGACGTGCAGCAGGGACCCGTTCCAAGGATTATTTTTAGATTAAGACCCTGCGTAAACCTTTTTTACTGTCTCTTGTTGATACACATCCCCTGGATTCTCAGTACAATTGAGAAGGATGCTGACGTATTGGCATGTGGCCACGTCAGAATATTGCACGTACCTGGACACCATGGGCTTATTACATAGGGCACTGTTTATCCTGGTTTACATCTTAAAGACCGAATACCTTAGGGAGTGTTTGGCGGCGCGAGTTTGGCCTTATATGCATCAACTCCGAATCATGTCTTTGGTCAAATGTTGGGTTTGCCCGGCTCCTGTGTTTTGTTGCCTTACGTTCTGCTCAATCGGCTAAGGCGGCACCAGGAGAACTACTGCGATTGTGCTCTGGTTCATCCGGACGAGCACCTCAGTAGAGAAAGCCGAAAACTGACTATCATGATATAGCGTGAGACTGATCAACCACTCGATGACCTAACATAATCTTTGGGATTCCTCCGCCTTAACGAAGGGCCATTTCCTGGCCAGGCATGTACGTGCCCCGAATTCGGATGAGCGCGGAGCCACCAGGGGCTATATAGTAGGCCCACTGTCAAACTCCTCTGGCTAAGTGAAAGTGTTAAAGCATTATAGTCCGATTGCCTAGTTCACTGTGCTATCACCTCTTTAATGGACCAAGACGTTGGATCAAGTGTGAACATGCGTCTTCTACGAGCACCCCCGCATTATATGTGTGGGGGCTGAAGCCGACGACTGTCATCTTTCAGATTATATACATATATACATAAACGGCCGCACAGGAGGCATCATAGTACTTTCGGGCAAAAGTATAAATACAGCCTTGATAAACTCAATAAAACATTGTTTTTACAATGGGAATACATGTCACTCAAACATAATATTCTTCGAGCACTAAGCCTCTATCGAACGGGCGCCTTCAAGAACTTCTTCAAAGTAGTGCTCGGCAGCCACTCGGCCTATGGCCGAACCCTGTGCCGCAATAGTGGGGGCATCCATCTCCGCCCAGTATGTTTTGACACGGGCAAGGGCCATCCACGAGCCTTCTATGCACGCCGACCTCTTTACAGCATCGATGTGTGGCACAACACCAAGGAATTGTTGCACTAAGCTAAAGTAGATATTCGGCCTTGGCCCTCTCGTCCACAGATGATCCACAACGGACCTCATGGCAAGTCCGGATAATCTATGGAGCTCGGCCCACTCGGCCATTTGCTCATGCAACAACAGCGGATGGGCTGGTGCATGAAACTGTGACCAAAACAGTTTTTCCACTTCGTGATCTTTCCGATCCTTGAAGTACTCGACCGCATCAGCAGCACTTGCAGCCAAATCCACGTAGGCGTCCGCAGAACTCCATAGCCGGTCCAGAGGTGCATACTTCAGATCCCCGAACTTAGTCCGCAACAAGAAGGGCTTCCCAGATACAATATACGCAGCTTGATGCAGCCCCTCCTTCGTCGCTCTAATTTTGGAGCGGGCATCCTTGGCAGCCACCCGGGCTTTTTCCAGGTCCGTCGCCTTCGCCTGGTTTTCTTCTTCAAGAAGCTGGTAACGGTCAGCAACATCTTTTAACTCTACAGCCATCTTGGCTATTTTTTCCTTGCTCTAGCAATGCGCGGCCTGTTCGGCCCTTAACTCTTCGGCCGCCGTTAAAGCGGCCGCATTGCTACTCCTTGCTTGCTCCTTGGATCCGGCAAGCTCTGCCCGAAGGGTCTCCACGGTGGCAGCTCCATCTGCAGTCACAACATATTAAAGATACTGGCATGATGCTAGTCTTATTATGTGACAATCACCAGAAAAATCACCTACCTTGTGCCTCGTCAAGCCGTTTGTTAACAAGCACAATGTCGACATCTGCCGCATCTAGTTGCCGCCTTAGTTCGGCAAACCCATCAGTCCAGCTAGCCACTGGAGCTTCAACCACCTGCACATAAAGGCGGTCTGGTTAGTACCTGGGACTATGATCCTCTGTTTGCCGCTGTTTTCGACGACAACCAAAGTCTCAGGGGCTACTATCTACACAGGGCACATCTAAAAATGTGTGGTACTGTCAACAATGTACATCATTTTGTGTACCTCAAAACCCGTCAGTAGACTCATAAAAGCTTCATGCAACCCGCTTTTAGCGGACAAAATCCTTTCAATAACTGTACCCATCAACGTGCGGTGCTCTTCTGAGATAGCCGCTTGCCCTAGCAGATCCCTCAGTACGTCCGACCACACACCAGATGGTGCTAGACTCTTTTGATTGCTCTCTTCAAGAGCCGGATACTGAGGACTTCGGGTGGCCGTAGGATTACCTTCTGGCCTTGCCGGATCAGGAGAAACCCTCCGCGATGACACCTCGAGGTCGCCCGCCTCGTGAGGCGGTGTGGCAGGGGGAGCCGTCTCGCTCTCCATCATCTCTGGAAGAATATCCCTTGAAGACGAGCTCTGCTGAGAAGGGCTAAGATCCGAACTACAAGATAAATGCTTCGATTATTTTCCTTAGAAGTAAAGCGAGATATTTTCATTATTAAGTATCATTTTACTTACAGCTCGGTGGAGGGCTGATCCCCTTGAGGGCATAGTGCGGCCAGGGTATCCCCCAGGGCAGGACCCTCCGGCGGAGATTTCTTCCCCCGTTTGGAGACCATTGTCTTCGGGTCCTCAGAGGCAGTTCTCTTCCTTCCCTGGGGAGAGGAAGTTTCAGTTCCTCCTCCCCGACTAACCTCCTTCGCAGAAGGTAATCCTATGGCGCGTGTATCTCGGAGTGCATGCTTGCTTATCCTCTTCGTCACATGGATCACGTTTACTGTTTTAACCTCTGGTGGGAACTTTTTCTGTCCTCCGGTGCTTTGCTGGCGAGGTTCATCCTTGTCTTCGCTTGGTGTCTCTTCCCCTTTGTGTTCGGCGTTTAGCTTACCGACCTGCTTGAAGACCCAACATTCTCTGTGGGTGTGATTTGCAGGTTTGTCGGGGGTGCCGTGAATCTGACAGAGCTTGTCAAGAATCTTGTTTAGGCCGGATGGTCCTTCTTTGCTGCCTTTGAAAGGCTTTTCCCACTGACCAGGTCGAGAGCCCCTGAATCCGGCGTTTACCGCTGTGTTATATAGGATACCCTCTTTATTTCAACGCTTGTTTTTGTTGCATCGTGGTTTTCCATTGTCATCCCTGACTTCGGATGTGTTTGGGTCGCTGGTGCTGCTACGGGCCAACCAGATGTCTTCGCCCGCGCAAAGGCGGGTCATGAGGCTTGTTAGGGCTGCCATTGTTCTAGGTTTTTCTGGGCCGAGATGTATGGCGAGCCATTCGTCTCGGACACTGTGTTTAAAAGCTGCTAAGGCTTCGGCGTCCGGACAGTCAACGATTTGGTTCTTCTTGGTGAGGAACCTGTTCCAAAGCTTTCGGGCGGACTCTCCAGATTGTTGGATTATATGACTTAAATCGGGTGCATCCGAAGGTCGGACATAAGTCCCTTGAAAATTAGCCCGAAAAGCGTCCTCGAGCTCCTCCCAACTTCCAATTGAGTTTTCGAGGAGGCTTTTCAGCCAGTGCCGAGCTGGCCCTTTAAGCTTGAGGGGCAAGTATTTAATGGCATGGAGATCATCTCCGCGAGCCATATGAATATGGAGGATAAAGTCCTCGATCCAGACTCTAGGGTCTGTGGTCCCGTCATACGCCTCTATGTTCACTGGTTTGAATCCTTCTAGGAATTCGTGATCCAGCACCTCATTGGTGAAACATAGGGGGTGTGCGGCGCCCCTGTATTGGGATATGCCATGGTGTTCGGATGATTGTAGTATTCGGTTTTAATTTTGTGCCGGAGCGCGCTTCCTAGATCCATAGATGGATCTGGTCGCGCCGGATTTTTGCCGCAAGTTCTCACATAGAGTGTGTGTTGACTTATGTGTGACTTTGTTAGCTGCTCTATCGCGGTCACAAGGTGGTGGATCCGGCCGGTTGGCCGTATCATTTTTCGGCTGTGTGGGCTCTAAGGCCTCATCGTCGAATTCAGGTAATAGCTTGCACTTTGGATAGCTATTGGTGTGGTAACTTCCACCATACTTTGTTTCTTTGTTGAGAACTTTGTTCCACCTGCTGTTGAGCGTATCTTGTGCGGCCTTAAGCCTTTGCTTCTGCTTCTTCAGGCTCCTCGCTGTGGCAATAAGCCTTTTGCGGAGGTTCTCTTGCTCCAAGTGCGTTTCCGGCATGATGTGTGCATATTCGTCCGGACTGTTTTCCTCCCCAGACGGGGTTTGATGAGGTTTATCCTTAGCGTTGCCATGTTCGGACGTCGGATCCGCACTGTGTTCGCCGTTTGCGTCTGGATCATGCTTTGACAGTGGGGCAGCGCAGTCGTCGTTTCTTCTAGAGTCGACTGGACTGCTATTTCCTCTTGCAATGTTATCGCTGTTTTTGCTATGGCGGGACTTAGAGCGGCGCCGCTGACGTCGGTGCTTGGGTTGCTTGGAGGGGGCATCATCCGTTGTCTCATCGCCATTGCCCTCTTTGGGTGTATCCACCATGTATATGTCATGTGATGAAGTGGTTGTCCGGCGCCCTGTGGGTGCTGGTTCCTGTTCTTCTCCTGCATCTTCATTCATGCCGTCGATGTCTTCGGAGTCGAAGTTAAGCATGTCGGTTAAGTCATCGACCGTGGCTACCAAGTGGGTGGTGGGTGGGCATTGAATTTCTTCGTCGTCAGCATCCCATTATAGCCGAACATAGTTCGGCCAAGGTTCTCCTGACAGGGAGAGAGACCTTAATGAATTTAGCACATCGTCGAAAGGCGAGTGCTGAAAGATATCTGCGGAGGTGAACTCCATGATCGGCGCCTAGTCGGGTTCGACGGGCACGGATATAAGCGGCTCGGAGTCCGTGGCCGGGGGTGAATCCAGTGGTTCGGCAACACAACTCTCGTAAGGGGTGAAGTCAGCGTCTGGCTCTATCGCCGCTGAGAGCGCGGCCTCCGTGGCGGGGTCTATCCCTCCGCTCTCGGATGGCGTGATTTGCTCCGGATTGACAGGCGGAGTAGTTGCAGATGCGATCTCCCGCATACTGTCCGACGACAGAGTTATGTCATGCTCGTCGTGACTGTGCGGCACACTTGACATGGGCTCGAATCCGTCGAAGATCAAGTCTCCGCGGATATCGGCCGCATAGTTCAAGTTTACGAGTCTGACCTGATGGCCAGGGGCATAGCTCTCGATCTGCTCCAGATGGCCAAGCGAATTGGCCCGCAGTGCGAAGCCGCCGAATACAAAGATCTGTCCGGGGTGGAAAACCTCACCCTGGACCGCATCATTACCGATGATCGAAGGAGCCATCAAACCTTATGGCGACGGCACAGTGGAACTCTCAATGAAAGCACCAATGTCGGCGTCAAAACCGGCGGATCTCGGGTCAAAACCGGCGGATCTCGGGTAGGGGGTCCCGAACTGTGCGTCTAAGGCGGATGGTAACAGGAGGCAGGGGCACGATGTTTACCCAAGTTCAGGCCCTCTTGATGGAGGTAATACCCTACGTCCTGCTAGATTGTTCTTGATGATATGAGTATTACAAGAGTTGATCTACCACGAGATCAGAGGGGTAAACCCTAGAAGCTAGCCTATGGTATGATTGTCTATTGCCTTACGAACTAAACCCTCCAGTTTATATAGACACCGGAGGGGGCTAGGGTTACACAAGGTCGGTTACAAGGGAGGAGATTTACATATCCGTATTGCTTAGCTTGCCTTCCACGCCAAGGAGAGTCCCATCCCGACACGGGACGAAGTCTTCAATCTTGTATCTTCATAGTCCAACAGTCCGGCTAAAGGATATAGTCCGGCTATCCGGAGACCCCCTAATCCAGGACTCCCTCAGCGAGACAACAATCTTAAAGATCATCGGCCAACTCCTTAAGGCCACATGCCCTATAGAAGTTGGAACAAAAGTGCCTCATGCACCATCGATGGTGCAACGGAGCATGAACGGGAATGTCAATCTCCACCGCGTTAAGAATTCCTTGATGCTGATCTGATATGACACAAATTTCCCTCTGAGCGGATATAGTCCGGCTGTCCGGAGACCCCCTAATCCAGGACTCCCTCAGCCCACCTTTGGTGCGCATATTCTTGTACGTACTTAAGGTCTTTTGACCTAGAAAAAATAAGGAGAGGACTTTCGGGATGGAGCGTTGCTGTCTGAAGGCGAAACAGTGGGTAAACAAATTACTATTGGGTAATTGACAGAAGAACAAATAATTATGACGATATCGAAGGCAATGATCATGAATATATGCATCACGTCCAAGATTAGTATACCGAAACAATTCTGCATCTACTACTATTACTCCACACATCAACCGCTATCTAGCATGCATCTAGTGTATTAAGTTCATGGAGAAATGGAGTAATGCAATAAGAACAGTGACATGATGCAGACAAGATCTATTCATGAAGGAATAGTCCCCATATTTTTATCCTTTAATAGCAACGATACATACGTGCCTCGCTACCCCTTCTGTCACTAGGTGAGGACACCACAAGATCGAACCCATCACAAAGCACCTCTTCCCATTGCAAGAAAAATCAATCTAGTTGGCCTAACTAAACTAAAGATTCAGAGAAGAAATACGAGGCTATAAATAATCATGCATATAAGAGATCAAAGAAGACTCAAATAATATTCATGGATAAAAATCTGATCATAAACTCAAACTTCACCGGATCCCAACAAACACACTGTAAAAAGTCATTACATCAAATAGATTTCCAAGAGACCAATGTATTGAGTATCAAAAATAGAGAAGAAGTCATCTAGCTACTGTGCACAGACCTATAGGTCTATGGTGAACTACTCATGCATAATCGGAGAGGCGTCAATGAGGATGATGAACCCCTCCATGAGCGTGTTCCCCTCCGGCAAGGTATAGGAATAGGGCTGTAGATTGGATCTTGTTGTTCTGGAACTTGTGGCGGCTGGAATTATGTTTAGTAGACTCCCCTAGGGTTTCTGGAATATTTGGGTATTTATAGAGCTGAGAGGCGGTGGAGGAGACCCCCGTGGGCCCCACAACCCATCAGGTCATGCCAGGGGCCTCTAGCGCGCCCTGGTGTCTTGTGGGCCCCACATGCCTCCCCTCGGGTGCTTCCTTGGCACCCAAGTTGTCTTTTGGTCCGAAAAAATCTCCAAAAAGTTTCACTGTGTTTGGACTCCGTTTGATAGGGTTATTCGGTGAAGTAAAAAACAAGCAAAAAAACAGCAACTGGCACTGGGCATTATGTCAATTGTGAAGGAAATATGCCCTAGAGGCAACAATGAAGTTGTTATTTATATTTCCTTATATCATGATAAATGTTTATTATTCATGCTAGAATTGTATTAACCAGAAATTTGATACATGTGTGAATACATAGACAAAACAAAGTGTCCCTAGTATGCCTCTACTTGACTAGCTCATTAATCAAAGATGGTTAAGTTTCCTGACCATAGACATGTGTTGTCATTTGATGAACGGGATCACATCATTAGGAGAATGTTGTGATGGACAAGACCCATCCTTTAGCTTAGCATAATGATCGTTAAGTTTTATTGCTATTGCTTTCTTCATGACTTATACATATTTCGTTGACTATGATATTATGCAACTCCCAAATACCGGAGGTATACCTTGTGTTCTATCAAACATCACAACGTAACTGGGTGATTATAAAGATGCTCTACAGGTATCTCCGAAGGTGTTTGTTGGGTTGGCATAGATCGAGATTAGGATTTGTCTCTCTGAGTATCGGAGAGGTATCTCTGGGTCCTCTCGGTAATGCAGATCATGATAATCCTTGCAAGCAACATGACTAATGAGTTAGTTATGGGATGATGCTTTATGGAACGAGTAAAGAGACTTGCGGTAACGGGATTGAACTAGGTATGAAGATACCGATGATTGAATTTCGGGCAAGTAACATACTGATGACAAAGGGAATAACGTTTGTCATCATTGCGGTTTGAGCGATTAAGATCTTTGTAGAACATGTCGGAACCAATATGAGCATCCAGGTTCCGCTGTTGGTTATTGATTGGAGATGTGTCTTGGTCATGTCTACATAGTTCTCTAACCCATAGGGCCTGCACACTTAACGTTCGATGATGATTTGTATTATGAGTTGTGTGTTTTGGTGACCGAAGATTGTTCGGAGTCCCAGATGAGATCACGGACATGACGAGGAGTCTTGAAATGGTCGAGAGGTAAAGATTGATATATTGTACGATACTATTCGGACACCGGAATGGTTCCAGAGTGTTTCAGGTATTTATCGGAGTACCGGGAGGTTATCGGAACCCCTCGGGGGATGTAATGGGCCACATGGGCCATAGGGGAGATGCAAGGCAGCCCACAAGGGGGTGGCGCGCGCCCGCCCATGGGGAGTCCGAATTGGACAAGGGCAGGGGGCGCGCCCCCCTTAACTTCTCCCTCTCCCTCTCCTTCCCCTTTTCCCCTTCGATAGAAGGAAGGGGGAGAATAGGACTAGGAGTCCAAGTGGGTTCCCCCCACTTGGCGCGCCCCCTAGGCCGGCCTCCTCCCATCTCCCTCCTTTATATATGGTGGCAAGGGGGCACTGTCGGTGTCAAAACCGACGGATCTTGGGTAGGGGGTCCCGAACTGTGCGTCTAAGGCGGATGGTAACAGGAGGCAGGGGACACGATGTTTACCCAGGTTCGGGCCCTCTCGATGGAGGTAATACCATACGTCCTGCTTGATTGATCTTGATGATATGAGTATTACAAGAGTTGATCTACCACGAGATCGTACAGGCTAAACCCTAGAAGCTAGCCTATGGTATGATTGTATGTTGTCCTACGGACTAAACCCTTCAGTTTATATAGACATCAGAGGGGGCTAGGGTTACACTAAGTCGGTTACAAGGGAGGAGATCCACATATCCGTATTGCCAAGCTTGCCTTCCACGCCAAGGAAAGTCCCATCCGGACAGGGGACAAAGTCTTCAATCTAGTATCTTGATAGTCCAACAGTCCAACCAAAGAATATAATCCGGCTGTCCGAAGACCCCCTAATCCAGGACTCCCTCAGTAGCCCCTGAACCAGGCTTCAATGACGATGATTCCGGAGCGCAGTTTTGTCTTCGGCATTGCAAGGCGGGTTCTTCTTCCGAATACTCCATAGAAGAATTTGAACACAAGGATAGTGTTCGGCTCTACAAAACAAGTTCCACATACCACCGTAGAGAAAATAATATTTCCACAAATCTAATTTGCTGACATGTTTTGACAGCATGACATTATGTCATGGCCCGGTCATTATTCGAACCGTTTTTTCTCAACCAGCACCGCACATATCGCGAGGCAGTTTTCTTGACATGTCTTGTCAAAGCAGATATCTTGTCCCCCTTATTACGGGAGTCTCATCAATATGGACGTGGGTAACCCAACCGCGCCATCAATTACGATGCTTGGGGAAAAAGCAATTTTACCAGGCAAGTGGGGAGGCGCATCGCTCCTTCCACCCTTATAAAGGGACAAGAATTCACCCTTTTTACGCATGCCTTCTTTCTCCTTGCTTATCCATTCTCACGCACTCGAGCTCCAGCGCCCAAATTCGCGTCTTTCTTCTCAAACCACACCAAGCATGTCCGGAGCGGGAGGAAAGTGGATGGTCTCCTCCGTCACGGAGGAGCACATCGCAAAGTTAAGGGAAGCCGGATATCTGGCCATGGATATTGCGCACCGGATGCCAGATGCGGGGCAGATCATCCCTATGCCCGAACCCCATGAGAGGGTAGTTTTTCTTACCCACTTCGTCTGCGGACTGGGATTTCCCCTCCACCCATTTGTCTATGGGCTCATGTTCTACTACGGGCTGGATTTTCATGATCTGGCCCCCAATTTCATCCTCAACATCTTGGTGTTTATCGTTGTGTGCGAGGCCTTCCTCCGCATTAGGCCCCACTTCGGCATGTGGCTGAAGACCTTCAATGTTAAGCCGAAGGTGGTGGTCGGCCAGCAAGCAGAGTGCGGAGGCGCCATGGTGGGCAAAATGCCCAATGTCACCTGGCTCGAAGGCTCCTATGTGGAGACCATAAAGGGGTGGCAATCGGGTGGTTCTACATCACCGAGCCGCGCGACACCAACTGGGTGGCGGCCCCCAAATTTCGATCCGGAATCCCCATGCGGCTCACCTCCTGGAAAGAGAAGGGCCTGTCCTGGGGTTCTCCGGTAGAGCTGACCAGACTCCAGACCTGCATCATGAACATGATGAGCAAGAAAATCAAGCTCGTTAACGTGGTCCAGGTCATGCTCTTCCACCGGATCCTCCCGTGTCAACGACGGGCGTCCAATTTGTGGGAGTTCGACCCGGCCAAGCACCAGACACTGCGAGAGCTCCTCGACACGACACACAAGGACGTCTGGAAGGTGCTGTTCAAGGGCGCCGAGGTACCTCCTCCCCTTACTGAGGACCGTGGACTCAGCGCAAAGCGCCATGCCAATCTGGTAAGTTTTCATATCTCACAGGATATTTATTTGCCCCAATTTAATCATGTGCGGGATCTAAGCTTCCACGCCATTAACAAGACTGGGTAAAGACAACGAAGAAGCTCGTGTTCGCACACGAACACGTCACCGTGTACCCTCGACACCGGGGGTGATGCATGATGAAGCTATGAACCTAGGGTAGGGTCATGGACCTGCCCTAACTGCCCTACCCAAGGACATCTCTAGAAGAAATCGCCTTTCAATCGACTTGAAGGTGTCCCATTCGACAGACTCGAAGACACTCGACCAAGAAGCAATCACTCGACCAAGACCCAACCACTCGACGGTCAAGAGACCTAAAGGCGCCCCGCACGCTAACGGTCGGTCATTAAGTAGCTTTTATGGTCATCATAGCACTTTATTACTAGCGTTACCAGAAACGCCCTGCCTTAATGTACATTGAACCCTTCGTAACGTGGGCTGGCCGGGGTCCTGGCGCACTCTATATAAGCCACCCCCCTCCTCCGAGACAAGGGTTCGCACCTCTATAACTCATACTCACATAATCCAGTCGACCGCCTCCGGGCTCCGAGACGTAGGGTTTTTACTTCTTCCGAGAAGGGCCTGAACTCGTAAACCTTGCGTCCTTACAACTTCTCCATAGCTAAGACCACGCCTCTCCATACTTACCCCCCTACACTACTGTCAGACTTAGAACCACGAAAGTTGGCGCCCACCGTGGGGCAGGTGTTTTAGCGTTTTGTTGGAGGAGTTGCGATCTTTTCCGACCCAAATCATCATGGTTTCCGACGGAGTTTTGGTGGAGGGCCGCGAGATCCGTCTCGGTGCGCTCACGTTCATCGCCGATGACTCCGCCTGGCTTCAGGAGGCTCCACTCGACGTGGACGCACTCCCTGTCTGCGGGGCAACGCACTTTAGCGTGTGCGTCCGCGGTGTTCTCCTGCGGCAACCGTCGACCCCCTACCGGTCGGCTCCTGTGTTGTCCTCCCTTCCCGTTTTCCGCCGGCGCAAGCGCTCCGGTCGGTCGAGACTTCAGCGGTGGGTGAGACATGCGGTGGCCCGTCAGTCGGCCATCCCTCAAGTCGCGGCGATCGAGCCCGACGAATCCCTCTACGGCCTGTTCGACCTGTCAACTGGCTCCGAAGAGACTGCATCCGAGTGCGACAGCAGCAATCCGGCGGCAGAGGTTCTGATGGACGACGGACCGCCCAGTCCCCTCGGTTTTACCCGCACCAACGAAGGCGCGGGAGGAGGCGACCCGTCGCGTCCCCATGAGGAGTATCTTCCCGAGCCTCTCACATCGCTGCAGAGAGAAGAACTTTGCCGTTGGAACATGGGTGCACTGCACACTCCTATCGTTGGAGAAACCCCTGAGGCTCGCGCCTTGGAAGACGCACGCCTGGCAAACTTGGCCGATCGCACTCGGCTGGAGAACCTCCAGCGAGCACTCGATGAGTATGCGTGACAACGGGTTCCCGAATCCAGTCGACGTCAGCTCTTCCCGCCCCCACAGGTATATCGAACTCCGATTTAGAATTTAGCAGCTGCGGCCCATATAGCGGAGTCGATTCAACCTTCCCAGTCGGAGGCTGGCAGAGGCTTGCTGTAGATCAGAGCGTTACTCCGGGCAGCAGGAGATCAGAATTCAGCTATTTCTCAGTCGCGGAACAAAATTCACAGCAAATCCGTTGTTGAGGACACAGTCCAGTCGGCTCATAGCCCGAGATCGCCCCGAGGCGTGAGGGACGTGGGGACCGGCGTGACCCGTATGGGAACCATGAGCAGTATGATCACTGAGTCGATCATGACGGTCGATGTCGAGTACCCACGTCTCCCCCGAGGAGCGGGTCGTATGTGCCTGCCAGCAGGATGACAGGCGCCCTCATAGTGGTGGGCGAAGGATTGCAGTCGACCCCAGAGGGCCAGGCTTTGACGCGAGATCCATCCTCATCCAAGGTCTGGTCGACAGGAACAGGGCTCACCGAGAAGGCCATGACAGTGATGCGCCAGCCAGCAGCAGAGTACATGTTTCGGGGCCAGAGTGCTTTAGTAGAGACATCAGGGAAGCTGTGATTCCTCCCAATTTCAGGTTGGTGACTAGAGTCAGTAAGTTAACTGGCGAGTCCAAGCCCGATACTTGGCTTGAGGATTACCGAGTGGCCGTCCAGATTGGTGGCGGCAATGATGAAGTGGCCATGAAGCACCTGCCTCTCATGTTGGAGGGCTCGGCTAGAGCGTGGCTAAACCAGTTAGCACCTAGCAACATTTACACTTGGGAAGATCTCTCCCAAGTGTTCGTCACCACATTTGAAGGCACATGCAAGCGACCGGCAGGACTGACGGAATTGCGGTCCTGTGTGCAAAAGCCGAATGAAACTTTGAGGGATTACATCCAGAGATGGATCACGTTACATCACTCGGTGGAGAATGTGCCTGATCACCAAGCAGTTTGTGCCTTCAAGGAAGGCGTCAAGTACAGAGAACTGAATTTGAAATTCAGTCGAACCGGAGATATGTCCCTGAATTGGATGATGGAGATTGCCACCAAGTACGCTAACGGCGAAGATGAGGATCGACTCAGGAGCGGCAAGCTCAAGTCAGTCGCCCAAGAAACCAGAGGCAATTCCAGTCGGAAACAGAAGCGGAAAGCCGAGCCAGCGGCTCCCGGAGAAGCTTTAGCTTTGGCCCAAGGAAAGTCTAAAGGGAAACCTAAAGGGCCATGGAACCCCAAAAAGGTTAAAGACCAGGAGGGAAATGATGTGTTGGACTTACCGTGTCTCGTCCACACGAAGAAAGATGAAGAGGGTAATTTTATTTACCCGAAACATACCACTCGGCAGTGTCGACTCTTGATCCAGCAGTTCCAGGGAAAGCCGCCCAAGGGTAAAGAAAAGGAGTCAGACAAGGTTGAAGACAAAGAGGACAGTGATGACGGATACCCTCAAGTCAATTCCACCCTGATGAATTTTGCTAATGTTGAGAGCAAAAGTCGACTGAAAGTTATTAACCGAGAGGTGAATATGGTCGCTCCAGCGACAACTAGTTACCTGAAATGGTCTCAGACTGCCATAACATTCGACCAGTCCAACCACCCAACGCACATCGCCACCCCTGGGAGGCAAGCTTTGGTGGTCGACCCAGTCGTTGAAGGCACTCGACTGAGCAAAGTCCTGATGGATGGTGGCAGTGGTTTGAACATATTATACGCTGAGACATTGAAGGGGATGGGCATTCCGATGTCTAGACCCAGTGCCAGCAACATGAGTTTCCATGGAGTCATTCCTGGGAAGAAGGCTGAATCACTCGGCCAGATTGCTCTTGATGTGGTTTTCGGTGACTCCAAGAATTACCGCAAAGAAAAATTGACATTTGAAGTTGTAGACTTCCAGACTGCCTATCACGCTATTTTGGGCAGGCCGACTTATGCATGCTTCATGGCCCGACCATGTTACGTGTATCTCAAATTGAAGAGGCCTGGCCCCAAAGGTGTGATCACCATTACGGGCAATCGGAAGAAAGCGGAAGAATGTTTTCAGAAGGGTTCGAAGATCGCCGACGCACAGATGGCAGTGGTGGAGTTGCAGGAATACCAGAAGACTACAGACCCGAGTGATCTGTTGCGAGCCAAGAAGCCCGCTACAGAGTCAGCTTTCTAGTCGACTGGCGACACGAAGACAGCTCGCATCCACCCGACCGACCCCAGCGCCGCCCAAACTCATATCTCGACAACACTCGACTCCAAATAGGCAGAAGCGCTCATCCAGTTCCTCCGTGAGAACTGGGACATCTTTGCATGGAAGCCTTCTGACATGCCAGGTGTTCCCAGGGAGCTGGCTGAGCATCGCCTAAGAGTCGACTCGAAAGTAAAACCCGTCAAGGAACATCTTCGACGGTCCGCCATCCAAAAGAGAAAAGCTATTGGCGAAGAGGTGGCTCGGCTCTTAGCAGCGGAGTTCATCCGAGAAATCTACCACTCCGAGTGGCTCGCCAACGTTGTCATGGTCCCCAAGAAGGACAAGTCACTTCACATGTGCATTGACTTTAAACATATCAATCGGGCCTGCCCGAAAGATCATTTTCCTCTCCCCCGCATCGACCAGATAGTCGACTCGACTGCGGGATGTGAGCGACTGTCTTTCTTAGACGCCTATTTCGGGTACCATCAGATCCGTATGTATGGACCTGACGAGATCAAGACAACTTTCATCACTCCATTCGGGTGCTTCTGTTATGTTACCATGCCGTTCGGCCTCAAGAATGCCGGAGCCACATTCATGAGGATGATTCAGAAGTGTTTACTCACTCAAATCAGTCGGAACATGGAAGCATACATGGATGATATTGTGGTCAAGTGATGGAAGGGTTCCGACCTGCTGAATGACCTTGCTGAAACCTTTGCCAACCTCAGGAGGTATGATATCAAGCTTAATCCATCAAAGTGTACATCCGGAGTCCCTGGCGGAAAGTTACTCGGTTTTCTCGTTTCCGAACGGGGAATCGACGCCAATCCAGAAAAAGTTGGCACTATACTCCGAATGAAAAGCCCTGTGCGAGTGCACGACGTCCAGAAGCTTACTGGTTGTTTGGCCGCCCTAAGTCGATTCATATCTCGTCTCAGTGAAAAGGCATTACCTCTTTACCGATTGATGAAGAAGTCCGACAAGTTCGAGTGGACTCCCAAAGCTGATGCAGCGTTTGCAGAGCTCAAAGCTCTGCTCTCCACCCAGCTGGTGCTTGCTTCCCCAATCAGCAAAGAGCCTTTGCTGCTTTACATTGCAGCCACAGGACAAGTCGTCAGTACGGTACTTACGGTCGAGCGGGTAGAAGAAGGGAAAACCTTCAAAGTTCAGCGCCCAGTATATTATATTTCTGAAGTCTTGACCCCATCAAAGCAAAGATATCCTCACTATCAGAAGCTTGTATATGGGATTTATATGACCACCAAGAAAGTTGCTCACTACTTCTCTGATCATTCCATTACAGTCATCAGCGACGCTCCATTATCAGAGATCCTGCATAACAGGGATGCAACTGGTCGAGTGGCAAAATGGGTGATTGAACTCCTTCCCCTTGATATCAAGTTTGAGGCAAAGAAAGCTATCAAGTCCCAAGCAATCGCAGATTTCGTCGCTGAGTGGATTGAACAGCAGCTGCCGACTCAGATTCATTCGAAGCATTGGACTATGTTTTTCGACGGCTCCAAGATGCTGAGTGGTTCCGGTGCCGGAGTGGTGTTGGTCTCCCCCAGAGGATATAAACTCAGATATGTTCTTCAAATCCATTTTGATTCCTCCAATAACGAGGCAGAATATGAAGCACTTTTATATGGGTTGCGCATGGCCATGTCACTCGGCGTCCGTCGCCTCATGATCTATGGCGACTCAGATTTGGTGGTTAATCAGGTGATGAAGGAGTGGGATGTCAGAAGTCCAGCCATGACTGGTTATTGCAATGCAGTGAGAAAGCTGGAGAAGAAATTTGAGGGGATAGGGCTTCATCACATACCCCGACTGAAAAATCAAGCAGCTGATGATTTGGCAAAAATAGGTTCCAAAAGAGAAGCCATTCCCAACAATGTGTTTTTGGAGCACATCCACACACCATCAGTCCAGGAGGATCCCTTCATGGAAGAGGCCCCGCAGCCAAAAAGCGCCACGGATCCGACTGAAGTTGAAGTTCCAGCCGTGGTCGACCTGATAATGGAAGTGTTGGTTATCACTCCCGTCTGGACAGGACTGTACATCGCGTACATCCTAAGGAAAGAACTCCCAGAAGACGAGGAAGAGGCTCGATAGATCGTCCGTCGATCCAAGGCCTTTACAGTCATAAAGGGACAGTTATATAGGGAAAGCGCGACTGGGGTCGGCCAGAACTGTATCATGCCAGAAGAAGGTCAGATGATCCTTAATGATATCCACTCGGGGACCTGTGGTCATCATGCGTCCTCTCGGACCATTGTGGCTAAAGCATACCGAGCGGGGTTCTACTGGCCAAGGGCCAATGAGATGGCTAAAGAGACAGTCGACAAATGTGAAGGATGTTAGTATTACTCCAATATGCCGCACAAGCCCGCGTCAGCCCTGAAAACCATTCCGCTCGTCTGGCCCTTCGCTGTTTGGGGGCTGGACATGGTTGGGCCACTGAAAACAGGCAGGAGCGGCTTCACTCATGTGCTGGTAGCAGTCGACAAGTTCACCAAATGGATTGAAGCCAAGCCTATCAAGAATCTCGATGCTTGCGCCGCTATCAGTTTCATCAGAGAGTTGATATTCAGATATGGAGTTCCGCACAGTATCATCATGGACAATGGGTCAAACTTCGATTCAGAAAAGTTCAGGGCCTTTTGCGCCTCTTAGGGCACTCGGCTCGACTATGCTTCGATCGCTCATCCCCAGTCGAATGGACAAGCAGAAAGGGAAAATGGCCTAATTCTCAAAGGACTGAAACCTCGATTGATGCGCGATCTCAAGCACGCAGCAGGTGCATGGGTCGACGAGCTCCCATCAGTCCTTTGGGGATTGAGGACAACCCCGAATCGATCGACCGGAAGAACCCCATTCTTTCTGGTCTACGGAGCCGAGGCAGTCTTACCAAGTGACCTGCTTCACAACGCTCCTAGAGTCGAGCTCTACTCAGAAGATGAAGCAGAACAAGCCCGGCAGGACGCAGTCGACCTCCTAGAAGAAGAAAGAGAAATGGCCCTGATCCGATCGACCATCTATCAGCAAGACTTGCGTCGATTCCATGCCAGAAACGTGAAGAGCCGAGCCTTCCAAGAAGGAGACTTAGTCCTTCGAGTGGATCAGCAGAAACCACACAAGCTTGCTCCTACTTGGGAAGGCCCCTTCATAGTCACCAGAGTCCTCCACAATGGAGCATACCACCTCTACAATGTCGATCGCCAGATTGATGAGCCACGAGCCTGGAATGCAGAGCTACTCCTCCCCTTTTATACTTGAATTCTCACTCGGATGAGATGTAATAAGAAAAACTCCTGTAGCTTATTTATCAAAGACAAGAGCATTATAATTTTCCCAGTGATTATTATTGTTTTTGTTTCTATAAGAAATCCCCCAGCGGGTGGCTTACCTGCGAATCCGTTTCTCCTAAGTTTGAAAAATCCTACCGAGTGGAGAGCAATCCTCCCACTTGGGGGCTTAGCTGCAGTCCAGTACTCGCCTAGGTTCTCCCACCGAGAGACTTAGCTGCAGTCAGGCACTCGCCTAAGTTTGAAAAAATCCTACCAAGTGGAGAGCAACCCTCCCGCTCGGGGGCTTAGCTACAGTCCAGTACTCGCCTAAGTTCTCTCACCTAGAGACTTAGCTGCAGTCAGGCACTCGCCTAAGTTTGAAAAAAATCCTACCGAGTTGAGAGAAACCCTCCCGGTCGGAGCTTAGCTGCAGTCCAGTACTCGCCTAAGTTCTCCCACTCAGAGACTTAGCTGCAGTCAGGCACTCGCCTAAGTTCGAAAAATCCTACCGAGTGGAGAGCAACCCTCCCACTCGGGGGCTTAGCTGCAGTCCAGTACTCGCCTAAGTTCTCCCACTCAGAGACTTAGCTGCAGTCAGGCACTCGCCTAAGTTTGAAAAAATCCTACCGAGTGGAGAGCAACCCTCCCACTCGGGGGCTTAGTTGCAGTCCAGTACTCACCTGAGTTCTCCCACCTAGAGACTTAGCTGCAGTCAGGCACTCTCCTAAGTTTGAAAACTCCTACCGAGCGGAGAGCAACCCTCCCACTCGGGGGCTTAGCTGCAGTCCAGTACTCGCCTAAGTTCTCCCACCTAGAGACTTAGCTGTAGTCAGGCACTCGCCTAAGTTTGAAAAAACCCTACCGAGTGGAGAGCAATCCTCCCACTCGGGAGCTTAGCTGCAGTCCAGTACTCGCCTAAGTTCTCCCAAACACATCTCAATCCTCAATAACGACGAGGGGCAGGTCGACTGCCACCTTCTCCTGGAGAGCTTTGCCACAAATACATTGCGCGATTCATCCTTCTCTATAGTAACGAAGTACGAGTCGACTGCCACCTTCTCCTAGAGAGCTTCGCCACAAATACAACACGCGATTCATCCCGCTCTACAGTAACAAAGTACGGGTCGACTGCCCCCTTCCCGTGGAGAGCTTCGCCACAAATACAATGTGCGCTCCGTCCCACTCCGCAGTAACAGGGTGTGGGTCGACCGCCGCCCGCCCCTGGGGAGCTTCGCCACAAATACAAGGCATGGGTCGGCTAGTTCCCCCTCCTTTGGAGCTGTGCTGCGAATACAGAAAGTTGTCTCGAATAAAGGTTGGGTTCACTCAGCAGGAGATTCATAAAGATATTCAACGGTAAACGAAGTTCAGATAAAATCCTAAAGGTTCTGGATCACGGATCGAGGTACTCGGGCATGCGGCCCGAAAAAGTTTAACGTTACAAAAACCACTCGGCATTCCGAGGCAAATTTAAGGTGGGACATAAGAGTTTATTCACTCCGCAGGAGGAGGGCTGGCAGGCTCGACGAACTCATCCAGGTCGACGCCGTCGGCTATCCGAGTGGCTGCAGCGATGAAAGTCTCCATAAAGGTTCGGAAGTCATGCTTCTGGGTGTTGGCGACCTTAATTGCTGCCAGCTTGTCTTGTCGCACCACCTTGCAGTGGACACGAACCAAGGACAGAGCCACATCAGCACCGCACCGAGCAGAAGACTTCTTCCACTCCTGCACTCGGTCAGGGATTCCGTTAAGTCGAGTCATCAGAGACTCGAGATCGTTTTGGAGCGTAGCCTCTGGCCAAAGTGCCGGGTCGATCCGTGATATGGCGACCTTCAGTCGAGCCAAGTAGTCCACGGCACCGTCAATGCGAGATTCCAGTCGGAGCAAATTCATGGTAGCTTCATCTTTCACGGGAGAGTTGATTGGATCCAAACCTGGTTCGATCCGCCCAGTCTCCTCTTCAAAGTTCTGGCAAAACTCTGCATTCACGATCCAAGGATAAGTCAATTTTCATACACTGAGTCGACACAAAAAAATCAGTCGGAACTAAATGCGCACCTTCAAGCTTGATATACAACTTCTTGGCAAGGCTCCTCAGGTAGCTCTCCAGATCGTCCCTCCTACGAGCGATGCCTTCCATCTTTTCGGTCAGGTTGAGGTTCTCCTTCTTCCAACGTGTGCACTCCCTGTTGGCTTCATTCAGAGCAGTCTTCAGCCTGGTATTCTCTTCTTCCAACTGGCCGACTGAAGCCAGCTTCTGTTCGGCCAGAGCGGTCCTGTCGTCAGCCTCCTTCTGGGCAGCAGACAAATCCTGATCCTTTTTCGCCAATGCCTCTCTCAGTTTTTCTGCAAAGAAATGATGATTGATTCAGAAATAGCAGAAGGGGGCTCGGGCCTAAAACTGACCAGTCGACAGACTTGTCTTACCGGCGGCGCCATCTCTGACCGTCTGCAGTTCTGTCCTGGCCAGCTCCAAGTCAAGTTTCAGTTGAATCTGCTGACTTTCCAAATCAGCGAAGCGAGCTCCAAGATCACAAGATTTCTGAAATCAAAGGGGAGAAATTATTCCACAGCAAAAAATGACAAATACTAAGACTATAGTCGACTGCCCGCAGTCCACCATAGTCTCGGGGACTACACCCAGTGGGTGCACTTTGCGTGCCCCCACCAGTTCTGATTCCACTCGACCGGCCCGCCGGAGTCGAGTTCAAAAAAAAGAGAGACAAAGTAGAACTCAGACCATAGTCGACTGCCCGCAGCCGACCGCGGTCTCGGGGACTACACCCAGTGGGTGCACTTTGCGTTCCCCCACCGGTTCTGATCCCACTCGACCGGATCGAGCGGAAGAAACAAACTACCAGTTCGGTTTTTCTCGACAAAATACAAAGACTACGGTCGACTGCCAGCAGTCCGCCGTAGCCTCGGGGACTACACCCAGTGGGTGCACTCAGCGTGCCCCCACTAGTCCAAAAAATTCAATCGACACACCCAGTGGGTGTACAGATGAAAAGATTTTTGGAAAGAATCTTCAGATAGCATATCCTAACAGAACAAGCGGCGACCAACTAACCTGAACATTGCTCTGGAGAGCCGAGCTGGCATCATAGGCGGCTTGGCTGGCATCCCGCACTGTCTTCATCTTCTCCGTCGTAATGCCCGCCTGGCGTATGGCTTCCCTAGCAGCATTCACCTCGTCCTCTGGGACATGATGAGTTGCAAAAAGTGAAGGCGGGTCGACAGGGGCCTGAGCAGTCGAATAAGAAGGCAAGGCACTTGACAGGGGCTCCGCGAAGGTAACAGAACCCCGATTGACGTCACCAGTGTCGTGAACGACTGGTTCCGCCCTCGGCATCGACTGCAGCGCCTCACTTACAGGAGCTCGCCTACTCTTCCTCGTCAAAGACCTCTCGGGCTCTTCATCATCATCAGCGAGGTCAATAATGTTGGGAGCTGTACAAAGTTCAAATTGCCAAAATCACGTCACCCAGTGATGCATGATGCAGTTGAATCGACCAAAGAAAGATAGTATGGCAAAAATCATACCCGGATTAGAAGTGACCGCATCCTCCATCACCTCATCATCATCCCTGTAAGCTGAGGTCCCGGAAGTGGCAGCGCTAACAATTCCAAAGCTCGTCCAGTTAAAACAAGAAAAATAAACAACACGGAGCATCGAGTGAATACAAGGAGAAACACTCACGCGGAGGCGACAGGGATATCGATCTTGATCTTCGGCAGCGCCTTCCGAGTCTTCGGTTCTGCAACTTTGGGGTGCTTTGGCGCCTTCTTAGTCGTGGTTGGTGAAGAGATCCGAGGACGCTTCAAAGACTGACCAGCCTGAGCAGTCGCCTTGTCGCGGGCACTCGGCCGATCCTGGTCAAGCTTGGATCGCCTCTCTATGCGAGGAGGCGGCTCGACTTCTTCCTCATCACTCAAGTCGTCGCTTCCTCCATCCCCTTCACCATCGGAGGTCCACTCGCCACTTTCGCCACCACTCGCCTCGCCTTCCAGAGCTTTCTCTTGCTCCCTGTTGGGCATCGAATACATTTCAATAATGGCCTAAAAGAAAGCAGGGAGAACAAAGTCAGTCGATGCAATACAGACAGCTGCGCGAGTGAATTCAGATTACAAGCAAAAACTCAGAATCAAACCTTCTCTGGTGCATGAGACTGGTCGAATGGAGGGACTCTCCTGGCTCCCCTGGGGTTGTCCTTGTTCCTGGTAATGCTCGACAGCCACTTCTCCAGTGTGTTGTCATCGACCTCCTCCGGGTGGATCCGAGTGGAGTCTTCTAGACCCGAATACATCCACATCGGGTGGTCTCGGGATTGGAGAGGCTGGATGCGCCGCTGAAGGAAGACCTCCAAGAGATCCATACCAGTGACCCCGTCACGAATGTGCTGGACCACTCGGTTGACCAGCACCTTCACGTGTGCCTTCTCCTCCGGGAGCACCTTCAAAGGGGAGGGTTTTTCCACTCGGTCCATGGTAAATGGAGGGAGGCCAGTCGATTGCCATGGCGTCGACTGGTCTTTGCAGTAGAACCAGGTCGACTGCCATCCGCGAACTGAATCGGGAAGAATCATGGCCGGAAAGGAGCTTTTTCCCCTCGTCTGGATGCCAAGACCCCCACACATCTGGATCACTTGGGTCCTCTTGTCACTCGGATTAGCCTTTTTCACTGTCTGGGAGTGACAAGTGAAAATATGCTTGAAAAGACCCTAGTGAGGTCGACAACCCAAGAAGTTCTCACACAAGGAAATGAACGCGGCAAGATAAATGATTGAGTTGGGGGTAAAATGGTGGAGTTGAGCCCCAAAGAAGTTCGGAAACCCTCGGAAGAAAGGATGAGGGGGCAAGGAAAACCCACGGTCGACGTGGGTGGCAAGAAGAACGCGCTCACCCTCCCTGGGTTGCGGCTCGGATTCCTTCCCCGGAAGCCGCACCGAGTCGTAGGGGATCAGCCCTCCCTCGGCCAGGTCGTCGAGGTCCTCTTGGGAGATCCTCGAGTGGATCCAGTCGCCCTGGATCCAACCCCTCGGCAGGCCAGTCCGCGAGGAAGATCCGCCCCGGCTCGTCGCCTTCCCCTTTGACTTCGCCGTCGCCTTCTTCGCCCGCTCCAGAGCCGCTGTCCTCTCCTTCACCATTGTCGCCGATGAGACGCGTGTGGTGCGGTGGCGCTGGGGCGAGAACGAGCGGAGCAGAGCGGCGTGAGGAGGAGAAGAAGTAATGGGGTGCACTGTTCGGGGGACTCCGGTCCAACGCCTTATATGAGGCCGCTTCCGAGTGGCTGACAGGTAGGCCCAGATGGCTCCATCAAATCCCGTAACGACCACGCGAGCGATACGTGGCGAAAAAGGTGGCACAGAGACCGAGGCGGCTCTGCTCTATCCCATCTGATTACTGCGGCCTCCCCCATCCCGCGCGCTTCCCGAAATTCAGATCCCAATAAATCCGCGGGCAGCAAACAAACTTGTCAGACTAAAAGATCTCCTCCGCACCGTCACTCGGAACCTTACAGGTAAAGAAACTCACTCGACGAAGAATTAAGAATGGATCAAGGCGACTGAAAGGGAAGTTGCTGTCATCACTTGGGTCCGTTGATCCGAAGCAAGATATGCTCACGGCATGAAAAACGAGTCGGAGAGGTCCTCAATTCCTTCCCCACTCAAACCTCGATCCATTCGGGGGCTAATGATGAAGCTATGAACCTAGGGTAGGGTCATGGACCTGCCCTAACTGCCCTACCCAAGGACATCTCTAGAAGAAATCGCCTTTCAATCGACTTGAAGGTGTCCCACTCGATAGACTCGAAGACACTCGACCAAGAAGCAATCACTCGACCAAGACCCAACCACTCGACGGTCAAGAGACCTAAAGGCGCCCCGCACGCTAACGGTCGGTCATTAAGTAGCTTTTATGGTCATCATAGCACTTTATTACTAGCGTTACCAGAAACGCCCTGCCTTAATGTACATTGAACCATTCGTAACGTGGGCTGGCCGGGGTCCTAGCGCACTCTATATAAGCCACCCCCCTCCTCTGAGACAAGGTTCGCACCTCTGTAACTCATACTCACATAATCCAGTTGACCGCCTCCGGGCTTCGAGACGTAGGGTTTTTACTTCTTCCGAGAAGGGCCTGAACTCGTAAACCTTGCGACCTTACAACTTCTCCATAGCTAAGACCTCGACTCTCCATACTTACCCCCCTACACTACTGTCAGACTTAGAACCACGACAATGCACCGCAGCTCACTTCGATGGAGACCCGCCCGGAAGCGCGGTACGCAAGACAATCCGGCGGGCGCTTTTGTATACCCGAAACCCCACATGCTTGGGAGGGACCCCGTCTGGGCGCGCAGCGACTATGGGTTGCCCTAGGTCGACCTGATCGCCCCTAGGGCCTTGAGGTTCGCCGCCCTGCAAACGAAGAACGAGGAAGAAGAAGAACAAGGGAGTGGGATAAAGGTAAAGGTAAAAGATGATAGATTGATATGTCGATTGTGTGTTGTTCAATCGGCCGTCACCCCTTAGGTATATAAGAGGCGGCTGGACTTCCCATGCAAGGAAAAGGCTTGGATTCACGTCCAAAACCCTAGTCAAATTCAGATTGGTTTTGTCTGAACTTTCTAAAACTGTTCGGTTTAAACTAGCTGCACTTGTGGGTCCTTTTGTGGTGGTAAACGATCTCGGATGGAAACGAGCCCAAAAGCAATCTTGACCGTTTCAGCGAGACGAACAACTTTCATGTTGAACGTTTTCCGATTTGAGGCCATCTTCTGGGCCAAAACAGTCACGCAGAAGACCTGGTCGCTCGCGCTACCCATCCGACCTATGTCTGGTGGGGCGCGCCCCATCTCGCCTCGTGACACGACTGCACTCCGATAACTCTAACTTTTGCATACGAACTCGGATTGGGATGATTTTTATATAAAAATCGACCGTTTCGACGAGACAAAGACAATTCTTGTTGATCATTTTTCCATATGAGGAGATCTTAATAGGGTTTCAAGCCATTCTTTAATCTGGTGTCAACACGAGCATCTCTGAAGTTGTCATTACTTTTGCATCCGAACTCCATTTTAGATCATCTTCATATTCATCTTGATCTTCTCGAAGAGAGCCATCTCATAGTGACTTTCGATAGTAAGTTTGAATTACTCTTGACATAGCTTCAAGCCACTCTTTATAAACGTGTCACTTTTGAGCGTCAACACATGCCCCCCTGTTTTTCGGCAAAGCTAGCGTGCCGAAAAATAACTTGTACCAAGTTTGTTATAAGGACGATGTCAACACTCCATCGGCCATTTATATGTCCTTAGGACGATAAGTATATATCGACCATGTCTTATGTGAACTTTCTAATGCAAACTTGGGTGAAACCTTCTCAGCTTCATTAACAATCCGGTGATGAAGTACCATAGATATGTATCTCAAGGTCATCCTCCGAACCATATTGTTCACCCTTTTGCTAGGATTTTGTAGATAATCAACAATACTTTCTCCAATCCTTACTTTCGCCTGCATAAAAATTTCATTAGTGGCTGAAGCTATGGACTTCGGTTCGGCCTTACCTATACTGACGAGACTAAGCATCGGCTATTGAGAGAAATGCAATACAACATGATTAACATAGTAGCCAGATGTTTGCTGTGCCAATTCTTTCGAATTGTCATGTCTAAATATATGAACAATTTTAAAGCAAACCAAGGTAAATTTTGCATCTAGACATACCCCAAGATAAACTATGAGTGATTCATCAAAACATCGATAAACCCTGAATATTTGTTGCACTATACTCATAACGAATCACCGAAAGCCTCAGTATGTATAGCACCTATAGCAAGTAAAAGACTCAATCTGAATAACAATGCATATTCGGCTTTCATTAATCGTGCATAAAAATATTCTAAGAGGCATGGGGCTTAAAAAATAGTACCATAAAGAAATATATAAACAACACCAACACTTTGGCCATTGCTACGAATTGAACCATCAAAACATAATCTTCATAGTACTACAAAGACAAGGCTAATATCAACATTATGCATGTCATTAATCTGATGTTTAGTAATAAAATCAGCTATGATTTGGCCTCTTATAGATCTCAGAGATGCATAAGCCAAATCATATCCAAACAAAGTAAAAGCCCACTAGCCAATTCTGCAACTATGAATTGGCCTATGCAGCATATATTCAATGACATCGGTCAGTATGTCCCAACTCCATTCAATCATAATATATGCACATATATAAATTTCCATGAGCACATACCTTGTCTCGCTCTCCAATAGAACTCAGGACGATGTTAGAATACTACACCGGCCATGTATTGACATACTCTTAGGACGATAGATAAATATTGGCCATTACCATGTAAACTTCATTCAAAACACATACAACCGAAATAAACAAATGAAATGACAAATCAAGTATTTCGGCCCTTTGGATAAGCAACAAACTTGTAGCTAATCAAATGTATAGTGACTTGGTAATACACTTTCATGACGTAAGAAATTATATTGCATCCATGTATTAAAATAAGCCCATTGAGGGTTACCAATCGTACCTGATGACGAATTCCATGGCATAGGCGTTAATGGCATAGTTGAAGAATATGGATAATGTGTAGACCAAAGATGTTGAAACCTTCGACTTGGTCCTTCATAGTTTTCACTCTTTTCCTTCTTCACCTTTGTCGCACTTCTTGTAATGGAAGCTTGCACATTATTCTTATTTTGAGCACTTCCTTTGGGAACCCATGCCATGTTCCTTTCTTCAAGTTCTTGTGCACTAAGTTTTTGTAATTTTCTCTTTTGTCAATACGATAAGCTGAGCAGGCATCTCGGTTGTGATTCTGTTTTGACCAATGGCAATTCCTTTTTTGCCTTGTGCACTCTCAACTTCTTTTCTTCAGATTTGGCACTTCGACTCTCAATAATTGGTTGCTTTGTCTCATTGTCTTTAGTAGCCAATGTCAACACATTAATTGACTCTTTTTCATTTGAGATCAAATCTGAAGTTGCACTCTTACAACCATCTCTTTTAACACGGTAAACTTGCTTGACCACCTCTTTCTTCTTCCTTGAGCTCTACACCGATTCCTTATGATTGAAACGGTCTTTAACATGTGATTGTTCAAATGTTGATCTTCTTGGAGCTGCATAATATTGGTGAGATGGTCTAAAATAAGATGGAGAATGTGCCCTTGTATCATACCTGTCCCATGAGAAATATGGATCTATATGATCATAGGGAGGAATCCACGGCATTGGCATTGGCGGCCCAAAATAAGGATATGAATATGTTGCATTAAAATTCTCACTTTGCCAATGCCGATCCTCATATCTGCGCCTTGGGGGTGATCTTGGTTCCTTTGCATGATTTGGCCGATAAGCATTCTTCTCTTCAATCTTCTGTTGATATTTATCCAATAGTTCAGCGAAGGTGATTTTTGATCTCTTACACTTGCGCTTATTTCGGCCTTTGTTTTCTTTTGGTTTGCTTTCATCGATCATTGGATTTTCTTGCTGCCCCCCAGTCCTTGGCGTCTCCATTGTAGCTTCGATGGAATTCTCGCCCTTAAGATTATGTTCATTATGCTCTTCAACAACTTCTTTACTTGAAAGCTTGATCCCATCACCTGCAGTTTTTACCCTCTCTTTAAATGGATCGGCTCGAAGCAGCCGATGCAAAAACTTTTTGCCATCGGGACCAATCGGAATAGACTGGTTATCTCTTGGTATTTCAACAAACTTCAATCGTCCTTTTTCAATGGCCGATTTAACTATTTGACGAAACATGTTGCAATCCGCAAAATTATGCTTGGACGAATCATGCAACTTACAATACATTCGTCCTTGGATTGATGGCTTAACATGGTGATCAAGAATTGTAATGTAATTATTTTTTAGCAACAAATCAAATATTTGATAACACATGCTTGAATTGAAGGTATACTTCTTGTTTTCTAGCCGATCATGTTGTGAGAACGGCTTTGGAGTTAAGCAAACGAATGGTTCAGATTTTGCATCACCCCATTTGGCTATGCATTGTGTTTTGCACTCTATCTCCGATGTCTTTGGATAAGAAACTATACTGGCATCGGTTTGCTCAGAAGATTTTAACCTTGGCTTTAAATTTCTGAAACAAAAATAGCTAGAACATACATGTCTCAATTGAGACCAAGTGTAAGCCAAGTAAGAAATAAGCAGAGCTACCCAATTATATTTGAGCTTTAGATAAAGCAATGGGAAAAGTTTTGGCTGCAGTAATAAGTCATATCGGTCCCTTTGAATGGTACAATATATTGACCGATATGCTTAGTAACAATTTTCTTGCTAACAAGTAAATTGCCCTTTTTCATTGGTCTTTGAAAATTACTTATTAGAAATTTTCTAATAGATGCATCAACAATAAAGTTGTGACCAAATCTGAAAATAGGTAAATTACTTGCTAGACATACCTCTTCGAATATGTTGGGAGAGCATGATGATTGCATATGATGAATAATATTGTGCTTTGCTTCTGGATGACTTCCCAACACCATGTCATAATTTTCTTCTTGATTTCGTGCATCATAAATTTGAAGATCTTCGTTAACCGAACTTTGTTCAGCTACTTGCTCTTGTCCTTGAAGCTTGTCAATTTCTATGGCACGAAACTCATAGGGCGGGAAGTAGGTTCCATTAACTTCAGAAAAATCAAACATGGTTGTTTTGCTATGCTTGCCATGCCCTTTCTCAATAATGCTTTCTTCTTTGGATTTGATGGATTCGGAATATATACTACTTGATTCGGCTTTTTCAACCGAAGCACTTTTAGTTTCCGAATCATCATTTTTTTGCCGGTTATTTCAATTGGCAAGGCTTCTTTTATTTGAGCCAATTCCCTATCAATTCTCTCTTGGCGAAGTACCTGCACCCTATCGCGCAAAGCTTTAACTCCGCTCTCAATTCCAGCCTGCTCTAGATTAGTTTGCCTCCCAATGCTTTTAGAATCTTTCGGCAATGAAGTGTTAGTGTTGCCGAAATTTTGCAATTGTGTAGGGGATGTATAATATGCTGTGGTACTAGGTGGAGGTGTATGCACTGCTGTCTAACCATATGCTCTTTCGCCAATTCTATCAATGCATGTAGTTTCATCTTCTTGTAAAACTCTAGCCTTTATTGCAGCATAATCAGAAAACAACCCCTTTTCATATTGTTCAAGGCAAAGAGCACTAATTTTCTTGTTTTGTGCCAAGCTCTTTTTTAACGCAGCCACAAGCGCTTCTAGAAGGGATTGCTCCACAATACTTTCAGATTCTTTCGGCAATGATTCGTGAGTGTTGCCGAAATTCTTGAATTGCGTAGAGTATGCATTATATGCTACAGTATTTGATGATGGCACATGTGTTTCTGTAAAATTTTCACTTATTCGGCTATGACCATGAAGATGCAGGGCCGAATTATGAACATCTACAGTTGCATACGGTGCTGAAAAATTACTAACATGAGGTGTAGCATATGATGGTTGAGAGTAACTGGCAGAATAGCTAGTAGTAGCATGGACAATTCTCCCATCCATCGGCAAGGTTGGATTCACATATTGAAAATTAGTTGCCAATGAATAAAAAGGTGAAACACTTTCTTGTATGCTATTGGAAATTTTAACATGAGGTGTTTCAAATTGATTAACCAAACCCATCATGTTGTTCATCGGCATATGGATTTGTGGGGTTGCCGATGCATGAGGGTTGGGATACATATGTTGCATGTTAATAAAATCATAAGAATTTGAAGCACAAAGATTATTTTGCATCGGCCCTTGCGCATAATTAGATGCATGATTGATAAAACTAGGGCTAGCCGATACATTATGCTCATTAGGCAATCTTGCAACAACATATGAATTATTTGCATCTACAAAGGGGAATTGAGTGTTCATATTACCTTCGTAAATTGCAAACCCTAGATGACGATCTCTTCGTATCAAGAACGGGCTGGAGACCGTTCAAAGCTTCATCCCCAGCGGAGTCGCCAAAAAAGTGTGTTCGCACACGAACACGTCACCATGTACCCTCGACGCCGGGGATGATGCACCGCAGCTCACGTGGAAGGAGACCCGCCTGGAAGCGCGGTACGCAAGACAATCCGGCGGGCGCTTTTGTATACCCGAAACCCCACACGCCCGAGAGGGACCCCGTCTGGGCGCGCGGCGGCTATGGGTTGCCCTAGGTCGACCTGATCGCCCCTAGGGCCTCGAGGTTCGCCGCCTTGCAAACGAAGAACGAACGAAGAACGAGGAAGAAGAAGAACAAGGGAGAGGGATAAAGGTAAAGTTAAAAGATGATAGATTGATATGTCGATTGTGTGTTGTTCAATCGGCCGTCACCCCTTAGGTATATAAGAGGCGGCTGGACTTCCCGTGCAAGGATAAGGCTTGGATTCACGTCCAAAACCATAGTCAAATTCGGATTGGTTTTGTCCGAACTTTCCAAAACTGTTAGGTTTAAACTAGCTGCACCTTGTGGGTCCTTTTTGTGGTGGTAAACAATCTCGGATGGAAACGAGCCCAGAAGCAATCTTGACCGTTTCGACGAGACGAACAACTTTCATGTTGAACGTTTTTCGATTTGAGGCCATCTTCTGGGCCAAAACGATCACGCAGAACACCTGTTCGCTCGCGCTACCCATCAGACCTATGTCTGGTGGGGCGCGCCCCATCTCGCCCCGTGACAGGACTGCACTCCGATAACTCTAACTTTTGCATACGAACTCGGATTGGGACGATTTTTATATCAAAATCGACCGTTTCGACGAGACGAAGACAATTCTTGTTGATCATTTTTCCATATGAGGATATCTTAATAGGGTTTCAAGCCATTCTTTAATCTGGTGTCAACACGAGCATCTCTGAAGTTGTCATTACTTTTGCATCCGAACTCCATTTTAGATCATCTTCATATTCATCTTGATCTTCTCGAAGAGAGCCATCTCATAGTGAATTTCAATAGTAAGTTTGAATTACTCTTGACATAGCTTCAAGCCACTCTTTATAAATGTGTCACTTTTGAGCGTCAACAGCTCGATTGCCCAGCCCCCCTGCCTGAAGATCCTGTAGATGCTCTCGTAACGGAGATGCTGGCTCCAGCACCTTACGAGGTGCCGGTGAAGAAGACCAAGAAGAAGACCAAGAAGAAGGTTATATCAGACTCATCGTCCGATGATTCTGACGCGCACTCCTCCCACGAAAACAAGGAGGAGGAGGAAAGTTCTCCCCCCTAGCCGGGGGAGACAAGAAAACGAAGACCGACCCAACCGGGGAGGCCGAAGGGTCCAAGAAGGGAAGGACCCTCCTTCCGGACTGCTGCACGACGGCCGCCTACAGCGGCGACGAGTGGGTACCCAGGGAGAAGCCCCTGGCGAAGTCGTAAGTATTCGGACACCATAGTAATTCATGGTATGTTTTATTGCACTGTTTCTCATTACGCCGCATATGGTTATGCAGTCCGTCCCGAGCCCATCTTGATGTATCTTCGTCGGACGGTTCATTGGACTCGTCGGATATGAATAGCGATTCACTCCGACTGCCTCCACCCCTTGCCCTACATGAGGTGTTGTCCAGAAAGGCACCGAGCTGAGGGGAGGTAGTCCTGGGGGCGCCTCAAGGCGACCTTCCGGACCCTAGGCGCAAAGGGAGCAAGACTCCCACGGGCTCCAAGTTCGGCCCCCAGCCGAATACTGCCCTGGAACTTTCGATGGTTCCGGACTCTGACAGGCGATTCTCCGTTAAGGGGGGCAAGCCGCCCGTGCCGGTAGCCTTTGTCCATCCAGAGGCACCAGACAACTTGCTGGAAGCGCTTCCATGGACGAAGAGCACCGCACTATCATGAGTGTCGTGATCGAGAAAGTTCGGTCCACCAAAAACAGACTAACCGAAGCTTGTGGCAGCCTCCTAACCGGCTTTGAGGTAAGCAATCAAAATATAAGAAAATATTACCGCATAGACAGTAGCCCCTGAAGCTATGTTCGGCGTTCGTGAAGAAAGGCCGAATAGAGGATCAAATGATGACTCAGGAGTCTAATCAGAATATGTCTATGTGCATGTGGAGGCTTCCCTGCTGGCCGCTGTCGCACGTACTGCGGAGGTCTCTGCACTGAAGCAGGACCTGGAGCGGTCCGAGGACGAGCTCGGCCTTACCAAGAGGCAGCTCAAGGAGAGCAAAGGTAAGCAATACCTTGTCTATATATTTAAAAAGAAGTTCGGGTGTAAAGTAATAGGATCATCATGAATTTGCCAGGGGCCACGACCGAAGTGGCGACCCTGAAGAAGGCGTTGTCCGAGGCCGAAGATAAGGCGGCCAAGGAGCGCATTGAGCGGGAAAAGCAAGAAGCCCGGGTAGGCGAGGTGCAGCAAGAGCTCGAGGCTCTTGCCAAAAAACACGAGTCCTTGGAGCTTGACTCTAAGACGCGAGAGTCCAAGCTTGCGATGGCGCTCGAAAGCGCCCGGAGCGCCAAGGCTGAAGCCCACAAGGCCCTCCAGGAGATTGATGCGGTGAAGAAGATAGCAGCGGGTAAGGCATTCATTATGCAAAGCAAGCATGTGAAGGAAACTTTCCTTTTACTTACCCAAGTTCGGAGCTCTCCAGGAGCATTCGCAGATCTTCCCTGCAGTGTACTAGATGCCGCGGAGTTTACCGAGTTGAGGAGGGGAGCTCGACGGAAAAGTTGTTCTGGTCTCAGTATATTGGGACCGAACACCCAATGCCCTTGAGCGACCAGCTGAAGCAATTGGTCGAGCTTCACAAGGCAGCCGAACAGGCCATGAAGGGTCTTATAGTCCGGATGTGGCCTGGCGAGCCCCTACCCGACAGCTACTTCGGTCTGGTGAGGCGGCTTGTGTATGCCTGCCCATGGCTTGAAGTCGTAAAGCGGTCCGTCTGCATCGAGGGTGCGCGCAGGGCTTTTGCCCGGGCGAAGGTGCACTGGGCGAAGCTGGACGCCGTGAAGCTGGTGATGGAGGGCCGCCGGAGGGCAAGGAGCATCGCTGCCCCAAAATGTATTATGACAGTGTCCTGAAGGGTTCCCGCCTTGTGGCAGATGAATGTGCCAGAGATGTAATTTTTGAATGAACATGCTCATGTGATCCTGTAATATGAAACGAATTCATTTGCGCTATGCAACGGTTTTGGAATTTAAAATATTACCTTCTGTGCGGCCGTTTATAAAATTTGAGAGTTGGCCAGTCGTCGGCTTCTTCCCCCACGTAACTAGTACTGGGGTGTTCGGGATAAACCTGAGCACTCTTTATCCCAATTTTGGGTCCTTCGAGGGAGGTGCTCAGCACAACGAACCAGGCAATCGGACTATAGGGCTTTATCACTCTCACTTAGCCATAGAAGTCTACAATTTTAAATTTTGGCGAAGCCCCTAGTATTCGGAAGGCCGAATTTGGGGCGCTATACACGCCTAAGTCGGTGTCGGGTGGTAGGTGCGACATATGCCAACGGGTGGATTATCATTGTGGGAGCCAGTAAGACGTTGCCGGTGCCTGGAAACAGGATGAGGCGAAGGCATGCACGCCGGCGAATCTTACCCAGCTTCGGGGCTCTCCGTGGAGATAACACCCCTACTGCTGCTCTGCAGGGTCTCCGCATTATCACTAGATGAGCAAGTAGCTACACAATGCTCCTTGAGCTATTCGGTGGGAGGAGGAAGAAGGGCACGGCTAGCTTGCTTCTTCTCCTTGTGTGGTGTCTAAAACTAGCAGGGATCAACAACCAACCCTTTGCATGGGTGTCCTGGGGGGTTTATATAGGCCTACCCCCCGGGGGTACAATGGTAATCCGGCTGGGCATGGGGCCCAGCCGTCTGTGTCTTCGCTCTCCGGCTTCTGCGCCAGCTGCTGGGGCCCGCTGGCTGCTGGCTCCCAGGTCGACAGGCAGGCCCCACTGTCCAGGGCCTTGTCGGTGGCTGGTTACTGTTGCTCAATCTTGGTGACGAGGGCTTCGCCGAGGTAAGCATGGCTACAGTGCTGTCGTCCGGCGGGTGACCAATGTAGCCTCACTGCGTCTTGTCTCCTTAATGGGGCGTCTCCTTCGAGGTGGCGGCAAGCCGGCTGGAGAGAGCCGGCTCCGTCTCGGGCCTACTGGGGGAGGTCAGGCCGCCTTCAGGTGTCTCTCTGCCCGAAGGGGCCCACCGCCCGTGGGCCGTACTGGTAACCCATCGTGGATGACATCAGGGTCAGTGTGGCAACAGTGCCGCGCCACACGGGTCATGGCCACCCGTACGGCGCACTGTGCTAGGCGCGCTCCGGGATTCGGGGGTGGCAGGCTTCACTGTAGCCATGCCTCGTCACATCTCCGTTAGGTGGATGCAAACTTTGAGGGTACGGTCTCGACCGCTTTATGGGGACCCGCTTCTTGGAGTCGGCCTCCTCGCGGCCGGCTTCTTGGAGTCGGCCTCCTCGCGGTCGGCTTCTTGGAGTCGGCCTCCTCGCGGCCTGCTTCATGGAGTCGGCCTCCCATGGCTTTCTTCATGAGGGCTAAAGTCGGGCCACCTTCCGAAAGCCGGCCTGGGTGACAGCCAGCGAGGGGAAGGTGGCCCCATGTCTTGGATTCTTGAGAGCCGGACGGGCTCGTAATTTTTTCAGAAGGGCCAGGGGAAGCCGGCTAGGCTACCCATGGCTAGTTACTCCGACAGTAGTCCCCGAAGCTGAGCGAGCTTCGAGGCTGATAAGGGGACGAGAAGCTTGGTCAGCTTCCTATCCTACGGGGCCGGCTTTGCTTGTGCGCGCCGACTTCAGAGAGCTCCGTTTCTCGTAGGCGGGAACACGGGCCACGTGGCGAGGAAATCCTGCCAATGCACGTGCGCGACGGGACGGCGCCGCAGGCCCGGGCCCGCCACTCGCAGGCCTCGGTCCGAGCGCGGATCTTCCGTGGCCCACATGTACCGCTCTCCTTCCCGCGGCGGTTTTATTCCGCAATCAAGGCACAGTAATCGCGAGACGTGGGGGAGTGGGCACGATCGATCCCCACGTTTCCCCACGCTGCGCCTCCTCGGCTCCGCCGCGTGAGCCTATAAGTAGGGGGATGAGGGGGAGCGACAGAGGTTCGCACGCTCCCTCTCGCTCCGCCCCTTCTCGTCCTCCTTTCTTCCTCTCGTTGCCGCCGCAGCCTCCCGTCTCAGCGCCGCCGCGCCGCCACATCGTCTTGTTCCCATGGCGCCGTCGAGCTCGTGGGATGGCTCCAACGTCCATGAGGACCATGTTGAGTTCCTCCGCCAGACTCGGCGCCTGCCCGACGCCAACCTCGTGCGGGTCCGCCTGGCGCCAGAGACGGAGATCTCGCCGGCACCGAAGGAGGGCGAGCGGGTCGTCTTCCGCTCGCACTTCCTGCGCGGCTTCGGCCTTCCGGCGAGCGGATTCCTGCGCTCCTTCCTCGAGTTCTACAATCTTCAGCTGCATCACCTCACACCCAACGTGGTGCTGCTGTTGTCGCCCTTCGTCTCTCTCTGCGAAGGTTTCCTGGGGCTGCTCCCCACGCTGGAGCTCTGGGGGAATTCTTCCAGAGCAAACTCGGCACCGTCGTGGCAGGTGTGCCCGCCCCCTGCGGGGCCTTCATCGCCATGAGGAGGTCAGGCGAGAACAACCTGTTCCCGTCCATCCCCCTGATCCAGTCGGTGAAGATCTAGCAGAAGTCATACTTCTACGTGAAGAACGTCGCCTAGCAAGGAGACCACGTCAACCTGCCGGCTTACGTAGCTGGCCCGCCGGCTGGGAGGCAGCCCTCATGGAGTTTCCGGTCCTGGTCACTGTCTCAGGCCGGGAACGCTGCCGTCTCCCGGCTTCGGGTGATGATCCAGTCGGAAGGCCTGAGCGGGGCCGACTTGGTGGCCGCGTTCATGGAGCGCCGGATACTTCCTCTCCAAAGCCGGCCCCACATGATGTGTCAGATGAGCGGCCGCTTCGACCCAAGCCGGCTGAGCACCAGGGAGATGCCTCATGCGGAGGTGTCGTACATGGTAAATCATATCTCCAATTGCAAGCTCGCCGAGGACTGGCGATACGGCAAGGTGCCATATTCTCGCGCCAACCCTCCGCCCGTGGTAAGCTTTCCTCTCTTTCTTCTTTTTGTTGGTAGCCGACTTTATTATGGCCGGCTTCTGATCGGTCGGTTCTTCTTAGCAGAACCCCCTTCTTCCGCCGACGACCACGGCAGCAGGGATAGAACGCCAGTACGTCGCTGACTGCACGGTGGATGATGTCGACGACCCGGATTTGGGGGCGGCTGCCATGGAAGACGCCGTCGTGGGGGACGACGCCGAGCCCAGAGGCACAGGGCTTACCGCCAGCTTCGAGGACTGGCCGGATGATGCCGAAGCCGAAGTCGCCCCGCGTCGCCAGCCGGCGGCCGACCATCAGGGCGCGGGCTCGTCCACCGCGCCGGCTGCTAGCGGCGGCGCACAAAAGCGCCGGGCCGCATCAACCCTCTTCGGCAGTCGGCCGAAGAAGTCCAAAGCCTCCACCGCGGCGACCAATAGAGACGAGGCGGCCGCGAAAGCGGCCCGCTTCCGCAAGGCGGTGAAGCAGCCTCAGGCGGTCTCAGCGTAAGTCGTCGATTGCCTGGTCGCATGCTTTTCATCGTTCTCTCCTGTTCGAACATTCTTTCTAACTTTTTCCCGCTTGCTGGACAGGGCGCCGCATTCCCTTGAGCGGGGTCCGGGCGGCTCCGTAGTTGGGCCGACTGGAGGGTCTTCGGGCTCCCGCCGCGTGTACCCCCGCGCCGACCTTAGGGAGGCCACGGAACGGAACGCCCGTGAGGCGCGGGAGGAGCGTGAGGCGGCGGAAAAAGCGGCCGCCCAGGTGGCGAGGGAGCGGGCCGACGCGGCAGCCAAGGCCCAGGCGGAGGCGGCGACCGCGGAAACGGAGGCGGAGGGTTCGCGTAACCAGCCTCCGCTGCTCGCCATTCCCCTCCGAGCCGTGGCCCTGACACCCCTTTGCCCCTGGCGGAGGAAATTGTCCAAGACCCGCCGCTGATGGAGAGGAGGGAGGACCCCGTGGTCTTCGCGGGGAGAGCGCCGCCGGCAGCGCCAACCGGAGCAGGCCAAGGCGGCCAATCGTCAGCGGCACCAGAGGAGCCGGCCGGGGGTGAGCCGGAGGACGGAGCCGGCTCCGAGGTGCAGCCGGTGATGCGTCGGCGCGCAGGGGGAGGCGCCGCTCTGCCGAAGTCGCGCCGAGTTGCGGGCGCCGGCCAGTCGGCGGAGGCTCTGGAGGCGGCCAGCACCGCCACGTCCGAGTGGACTCCCAGCGGGGGGACTGGCGAGCTGAATGTGGCGGCTCAAGAGGTCCGGAGCCAGCTTCAAGCTCAGGCCGCCCTGCTGCAGCAGTACACCCAGGAGTTCTTGTCGACGCGGGCCGCCATCCGGGTGAGTCTTTCATTCTTGGCCGCTTCGATCTCTTGATTTCTTCCGTGGGGGCGCGTCAGCGCACCCACTGGGTGTAGTACCCAAGATTCGGGCCGACTGCTGAGCAGTCGGGTCGGATCTTTCTCGACGACTACCTTATTTTTGCTTACTGTTTGAACTTCCAGGAATATCATAACTCCCGTGCTGCCGCCTTCAACTCCCAGGCTCAGGAGTTGGGTCGGAAGACTGACGACCTGGCCAACAGCCGAAGTAAGTGCTTGATCTTGTCTGTCTCCTGTGGGGGCGCGTCAGCGGACCCACTGGGTGTAGTCCCCGAGATTCGGGCCGACTGCTGAGCAGTCGGGTCGGATCTTCCTTGACGACTTGTTCCTTATTGTTTTTTTGTCTTTCGTGCTTTCAGGGGCCAACGCCGACTTGAGGAGGGAGCTCGGCGAAGTGCAGGCCGCCCTTCGTACCAAGGATGCTGAGTACGCTGCCTTGGTCCAGGGGCATGACCGCCTGGCCAAGAAGCTGGCTGACCAAGAGAAGAGCCACAAGGCGGCCCTGCAGAAAGCGCAGGATAGCGAGGCCGCCCTGAAGGCAGAGTTTGAGACCGAGGCGGCGAGCTGGGTTGAGACCCGGCGAGCGCTGGATGAAGGCTTCGGCCGCATCGAGGACTTGATCGACGGTAAGCCGCCTTCCTCGCTCCTCTCCTGCCCCCTTGCCGCCTGGTTTTTGGCCTGACTTGTGCTGCTGCCTATTTTCTTGTGCAGACTACTTTCTCGGCTACTCCGCCTTCGCCGCCCAAACGATCGAGGCCCATCGCGAGGCGCGCCGTCAGGCGGGGGTCAACATCGCGCTGGACGCGAATCAGACACTTGAGGAGCAGCTCTTGGCTGTCCAAGCGCGGCTGCAGCCAGCTCACCGGATGCTTCGCCGGCTGCAACATGCCGGGGCGCAGGTGTTGGCCGCCCTCTGGCCCTATGAGACGATCCCCCGCACCCCAAGCCGGACTGCCGACTGGCTGGAGGTCGCAGTTGGTCGCTTTGAAGCTTGGAAGGCGTCGGCGGCCCGTCTTGGAGCCGGGCGGGCGTTGGAGTTCGTTCGAGCTTGGTACCCAGGGCTGAACCTGGACCAGCTGCGCACTTGGCGGTTGGAGGCCGACACGGAGCTGGAGGAGGTGCGGCCGGCTATCGCCCAGCGTGCTTCGACGATCGCCGCGTGCACCGACATTAGCGTTTTTGCACCTGAAATCAATGATGACGGCGTTGCCCAGCCGGAGGAGTGGTTCGGGCTGAACCCGGCGGTGGGCGAGGACTCGACAGAGGAGATCGCCTCCAGCGACGAGGGCGAGGATGACGAAGAAGAGGATGGTGAAGACGTCGAGCCGGCTAGTGGAACAACCGGCCGGCCTCAGGCTGACCGTGCCTCCAGCAACGAGGCGCGTGGAAGCGCGCCCTCTGTGGGAGGCGGTGATCAAGCCGAGGTTCGCCAGCCGGCCACTCCTTCAGCCGGCACAACCGTCTCCGCCAACCAGCCCGGCTCGTCGGTCGCTGCGCCAGCTTGACCTGTCGTCCTTATTTTTCCTGCTTGTTGCCTTTTGAACAATCTTTATTAAGCTTTCGCAGTTCCACCCACTGGGGGTGTATCCAAACTATGTTGAATGCTGGCCTCTTGGAGGTCTTTTATGTAAATATTATTATGTGCATGTTTGGTTTCCATTCGCGTATGCTTTTTATCCTTAGGCTTTTTACTTTGCCGCCTTCCCTCTTTGGGGAGGCAAGTACTCGAGCTTTCTTGGATTGAAGTGAAGTGAATGCAAACCGGCCGGCCGGCTACTCTGGTAGTCGGTCGATGGTAGGCGGCAACCCGGCTTTCGTTATATTAGTCCGTTGGTCCCTGGCCATTTTTCGTGTGGGCATCCTTTCCTACTTTTGACTCTTGCCAGCCGGACAGCCGGTTCCTCGAACTGCGACTTTGGCAAGAGCTAAGCCTGGGTGTCGGCACACTACTTGTCTGACCGCGGGTAGGACTTCTAATATAACTCCAGTCGGCCAGTCCCTGGGCCGACTAGTCGAACCCGGTGCCGGACGGAAGAAGTAAATGAAATGACAAGGTCATAAGCATGATACTTTTCATTCATAGACAAAAGATGGTAGTCCCCGAGCTCTCCTTGGGGGCCCTATTGCCTTGTACTTAGTACAAAAGTTAGCTGGATACATACTGCATTTCAGCTGTAAAACCTTCGAAGGAGGTTGGCGTTCCATGGTCGTTCCGACTCCTTGCCGGAGTCGTCTCTCTTTCGTGCCTTCGGCTTATGCGCATCGATCAGGTAGTAGGAGTCGTTGCCCAGAGCTCTGCTGATGATGAAGGGGCCCTCCCAAGGGGCCGAGAGCTTGTGCTGGCCGACTGTTCGCTGGATCAGCCGGAGCACAAGATCGCCCTCTTGGAAAGATCTTAGCCTGACCTTACGACTGTGGTAGCGGTGCAAACCCTGCTGGTAGATGGCAGACCGGCTGAGGGCTAACAGCCGGCCTTCTTCCAGCAGGTCAACGCCGTCTTCTCGTGCTTCCTTGGCCTCCGCTTCCATGTACATGGTTACTGGAGGCGAGTCAAACTCGATGTCAGTTGGGATGACCGCCTCGGCACCATACACAAGGAAGAAAGGGGTGAAGCCAGTTGACTTGTTTGGTGTAGTGCGCAGACTCCAGAGGACAGCCGGCAGCTCATCGAGCCAACAGTCGGCTGAACGCTCCAGTGGTAGGATCAGTCGGGGCTTGATGCCGGAAAGGATGAGGCCGTTGGCTCGCTTGACCTGGCCATTTGACTACGGGTGGGCAACGGATGCTAGATCCAACCAGATGCCTTGCGTCGCGCAGAAACATGCCAAGGCTCCCTTGGCGAAATTTGTGCCATTGTCGGTGATGATGCTGTGTGGCACGCCGTACCGAGTTGTTATGTCTGCGATGAATGTCACAGCAGTCGGTATCCCAGTCGTCGGCTGAACGAGGAAGCGGTAGCTTGGCATATTTGCGTCCTTGGCATCCCAGTCGTCGGATAATTGCTGGACCACCAAGTCCGAGTCGCCATAACATAGGATCCGGCGAATGCCGAGTTCTTTGGCAAGCCGGAGCCCGTGTATGAGCGCCTCGTACTCGGCCACGTTGTTGGAGGCGGCAAACTGAATTTGCAGCGTGTATCTGAGCTTGTCGCCTTTCGGAGAGGTAAGGACGACGCCGGCTCCCAAGCCGGTGCGCATCTTGGACCCATCAAAGTGCATGTGCCAATGGGTGGAGTCGGGAGCCGGCGGCAGGTACTGGGTCTCGGCCCAGTCGACGAGGAAGTCGGCCAGTGCTTGGGACTTGATGGCGGTGCGGGGCTGGTAGAAGATTGTGTAAGGGGCCAGCTCGATGGCCCATTTCGCCACCTGGCCAGATGCGTCCCGGCTGCCTATGATCTCGGCCAGCGGGGCGGTGCATACGACCGTGATGGGATGCTCTTGGAAGTAGGGCTTCAGCTTCTTGGCGGTGAAGTACACGCCGTAACACATCTTCTGGTAGTGCGGGTAGTTCTGCTTTGAAGCGGACAGCACCTCGCTCAAATAATACACCGGCCTCTGGACCAGCTGGGCTCGGCCTTCTTCTGGGTGTTGGACTACGATGATGGTGCTGACCACCCGGCTGGTTGCGGCAGTGTAAAGGAGCATGGGCTCTTTCTCAGTCGGCGCCGCTAGGACGGGCGGCGTGGCCAGCATCTTCTTCAGCTCGTGAAAGGGTTGGTCGGCCTGGTCATTCCACTCGAAGTGAGTGCTCTTCTTCATGAGGCGGTAGAGGGGGAGAGCTTTCTCTCCGAGCCGGCTGATGAAGCGGTTCAAGGAGGCCAAGCATCTAGTGAACTTTTGGATGTCTCGAAGCTTGGTGGGGATCGCCATTCTCTCGATGGCCTTGATCTTCACCGGGTTGCATTCGATGCCACGTTCGGAGACCAGGAAGCCTAGGAGCTGGCCGGCTGGCACTCCGAACACGCATTTCTCGGGGTTGAGCTTGATTTGGAACCGGCGTAGGTTCTCAAACGTTTCCTTGAGGTCTCCCAGCAAGGTGTCGCGCTTCGTGCACCCCTTTGCAAGAGTTGCGGAGCTCGGCCCAATGCGTGAGGTAGTCGCGAGTAGACTCGGGTGGGCCCTGTACGCACAGGGAGAGCTGCCTGGGCTTGGGGGCCCGCTTGTAGGTGCTGGTGAAGTTGCGGATGAAAGCTTCGGTGAAATCTAGCCAGCTGTTGATGCTGAGAGGCTTGAGGCTGTTGAGCCAGGTCCGCGCCGTGCCTTGCAGCATGAGGGGCACGTACTTCACGGCAACGCGCCGGTTGCCGTTGGCTATGCTGACCGCCGTGGAGTAGTCGATCAACCAATCTTCCGGCTTCACGGAGCCGTTGTACTTGGGCGTGTCTCTTGGGAGCAAGAACCCTTTGGGGAAAGGCTCGTCGCGGATGCGGGGGCCGAAACAAGGCGGGCCGACATCGTCTTCTTTTTCCAGCGCCAGGGATCGTGCTAGGCGGTCGATCCGATGGCGGGCGTCATTCTCGCCGACTCCTTCGCGGCGACCTAGTCGGCCGCTGAGAGTCGGGTGCGCCACTAGTGGCGGGGTGGGATATCTCTCTCCACAGGGTCGAGGCGGAGGCGGGTGGCCCCGCCATTCCATGGCTCGGGGATGGCCGTCCGTGTCCCGCTCGATGGAGATTCGGGTCTGGCTTCGGCTGGCTGCCGGCTCTTTCTCGCGCCGCACGCGGGCGTTGCTCGTAGTCGGTGTCCGGGATGTCGCGCTGTGATCTCGGCGCGGGGGAGGGCTTCCCGCGCGGGCATCGGCTTCGTGCCGCCGTCCGGCCGCGTCAATCAGTTGCTAGACGCGTCGGGTCATGTGGGGGAGTTCTTCGGCCCCCCGTCCGTCTAGCTCGTCTACGGCCGCCTGGGCAGCGCACAGGTTCTCGAGCGGAGTAGCATAGACCGGGCGGTCGACTCCCAGCATGTCGGCGATGACGGCGCCGCGTTGCTTGACAATGCCGGCCCGACTTGGCCCGCCCGGGGCCGGCATGCCGAAGGCGGCGCAGTCAGCTTCGCGCTGGTAGGCCTCAGTAAGGCGTCTCACGGAAGCCGGCCTCCGGCCCTCTGCGAGGAGGGCGAGGTGGCGCGCCTCTAGTGCTTCGTCGTCGGCATCAGCCGGGAGGGGGGTGGATAAGTCGTGGGCCGCCGCGTGCGGGGCGTCGTGGGCGCTCTCATCGGCCGAGCCGTCGTGGCCGACGACCATCACTTCGGTGGTGACAGTATCGCGGCCGTCGGTCCGAGGAAGCGGGTCGTTGTAGATCACGACGTTGGTGGGGAAGGTGTCGAAGGAGGCCGCGTCGGAGTCGACAGGCATCGGGTCGGTGGAGCCAACCGACTCCAGATCCACAGCAGGCTCGCTGGAGACATGGAGCTGGCCGAGGAGGTTGGCAAGGTGGTTGGTGCCCGCATCGGAGGCGAGCTCGTCGGAGGTGAGGGTTTCGTCGAGGAGATTGGCGAGGCTGCTCGCCGCGCAGATGCTGGTGACGCCTTGCAGCGCATCGTGGCAAGCGCCATCGGGCGTGCCGGGCTGGCTACGCATATGGGGAGGAAGAGGGTTCCCGTCCAGAACAGGTCTCCGTGCGACGGTGCACCTGGCCCCACGGTGGGCGCCAAATGTCGGGTGGTAGGTGCGACATATGCCAACGGGTGGCTTATCATTGTGGGAGCCAGTAAGATGTCGCCGATGCCTGGAAACGGGATGAGGCGAAGACATGCACGCCGGCGAATCTTATCCAGCTTCGGGGCTCTCCATGGAGATAACACCCCTACTGCTGCTCTGCGGGGTCTCCGCATGATCACTAGATGGGCAAGTAGCTACACAATGCTCCTTGAGCTGTTCGGTGGGAGGAGGAATAAGGGCACGACTAGCTTGCTTCTTCTCCTTGTGTGGTGTCTAAAACTAGCAGGGATCAACAACCAACCCTTTGCATGGGTGTCCCGGGGGGTTTATATAGGCCTACCCCCCGGGGGTACAATGGTAATCCGGCTGGGCGTGGGGCCCAGCCATCTGTGTCTTCGCTCTCCGGCTTCTGCACCGGCTGCTGGGGCCCGCCGGCTGGTGGGTCCCGCCGGCTGCCGGCTCCCAGGTCGACAGGCAGGCCCCACTGTCGAGGGCCTTGTCGGTGGCTGGTTACTGTTGCTCAATCTTGGTGACGAGGGCTTCGCCGAGGTAAGCATGGCTACAGTGCTGCCGTCCGGCGGGTGACCACTGTAGCCTCACCGCGTCTTGTCTCCTTAATGGGGCATCTCCTTCGAGGGGGCGGCAAGCCGGCTGGAGAGAGCCGGCTCCATCTCGGGCCGACTAGGGGAGGCCAGGCCGCCTTCAGGTGTCTCTCTGCCCAAAGGGGCCCACCGCCCGTGGGCTGTACTGGTAACCCGTCGTGGATGACATCAGGGTCAGTGTGGCAACAGTGCCGCACCGGACGGGTCATGGCCACCCATACAGCGCACTATGCCAGGCGCGCTCCAGGATTCGGGGGTGGCAGGCTTCACTGTAGCCATGCCCCGTCACATCTCCGTTAGGTGGATGCAAACTTTGAGGGTACGGTCTCGACCGATTTATGGGGGCCGGCTTCTTGGAGTCGGCCTCCTCGCGGCCGGCTTCTTAGAGTCGGCCTCCTCGCGGCCGGCTTCTTGGAGTCGGCCTCCTCGCGGCCTGCTTCTTGGAGTCGGCCTCCCATGGCTGTCTTCATGAGGTCTAAAGTCGGGCCACCTTCCGAAAGCCGGCCTGGGTGACAGCCAGCGAGGGGAAGGCGGCCCCATGTCTTGGATTCTTGAGAGCCGGACGGGCTCGTAATTTTTTCAGAAGGGACAGGGGAAGCTGGCTAGGCTACCCATGGCTATTTACTCCGACAGTCGGGCAAGACCGACTCCTCGCCCGAAGCAGAAAAAGTTTTTAAGGACTTGAGACCTCTCGAACAGCGATCAGCTCTCGCCTTATCATGACAGTCAGTTTTCGGCTTTCTCTACTGAGGTGCTCGTCCGGAAGAATCGGGACACAATCGCAATAGTTCTCCCAGCGCTACCTTAGCCGATATAGCAAAACGTAAGGTACCAAAGCATGGGAGCCGGGAAACCCAACTATTGACCCAAGACATGATTCGGAGCTCATGCATATAATGCTATAAGTTCGGGGTGCCGCACTATCGAAAGTGTTCGGACTTCTCACACCGTATTATGGGGTAAACGAAAGCCCCTGGCGTACTGACCGTACCAGAATGTACGGGTGCAAGTTGTCGTAAATGAACATTTTAGAAAAAAGGGATGAATAATGCATTAATAGACTAATTCTATGCATTGTTATTTAAAATAATACGTCGAAGCGTACTGATACAAGTAGTGCAATAAGCAGAAAACAGGACTATTTGACATGTCCTATCCAAGGGCAAGCTGCGTATGGATAGTAGAAAGCGGGTATATCGATTATTATTAGAGACCACCTGGGGGTTCCCGTGTACATCTTAGCTTCTTGCCTCCTTGGTTGTTCTTTCTCGTAATGTGTCCGACAATCGTACTGCCGGAAAGGGCTTCCAGAGAGTTAGGTCCAGAAAGAGAAAAAATGATAAAGGTATACAGCCCCTAGGGCGGTTAAGCCGCATTGCGGGACGTGCCTTGATCGTGCCCCCGCCTATGCCCATGGTATTTTCAGTGCGTAATTATGTACGCGTGGCACGGATTTCATCCCTTGAATGGGACTGGGACGGGGGCCGAATTGCTAGGCGAGCTCTGAACGTGCCAGGCGATCATGTTGCATTTTACTCCGGACTCGCTTGACGGTGTCCGGGGGTTGTATCACCGAATTGATGGTTTGCCTTAAAAGGTTGCTTTGTGCTTCTGCTGCGAGGGCCGTAGTGTGCTCTTCCGTGCGGAGCGAGCGTTCTATGTTTCCATTGACTGTTATGACCCCCCCTAGGTCCTGGCATTTTGAGCTTGAGGTATGCGTAATGCGGTACCGCATTGAATTTTGCAAATGCGGTTCGCCCAAGCAGTGTGTGATAGCCACTGCGGAACGGGACGATATCGAAGATTAACTCCTCGCTTCGGAAGTTGTCCGGAGATCCGAAGACCACTTCCAGTGTGATTGAGCCCGTGCAATGGGCCTCTACACCTGGGATGACACCCTTAAAGGTGGTTTTGGTGGGTTTGATCCTCAAGGGATCTATACCCATTTCGCGCACTGTATCCTGATAGAGCAGGTTCAGGCTGTTGCCGCCGTCCATAAGGACTCGAGTGAGGTGAAATCCGTCGATGATGGGGTCTAGGACCAGTGCGGCAGATCCGCCATGACAGATACTAGTGGGGTGGTCCCTGCGATCAAAGGTGATCGGACAAGCGGACCATGGGTTGAACTTTGGGGCGACTGGCTCCATCGCATAGACATCCCTTAGTGCACGGTTCTGTTCCCTCTTGGGAATGTGGGTTGTGTATATCATGTTCACCGTCTTCACTTGTGGGGGGAACCTCTTCTGTCCTCCCGTGTTCGGCGGCCGAGGCTCCTCCTCGTCATCACTATGCAGCCCCTTGTCCTTGTTTTCGGCATTTAACTTGCCAGCCTGCTTGAACATCCAGCATTCTCTGTTGGTGTGATTGGCTGGCATATCGGGGGTGTCGTGGATTTGACACGAGCGATCAAGTATGCGATCCAAACTGGACGGGCCCGGAGTACTTCTTTTGAATGGCTTTTTCCACTGACCGGATCTAGAGCCTCTGAATCTGGCATTGACTGCCATATCATTGGTGTTATCGCCGTTGTTGCCGCGCTTTTGTCTATTACGACGTGGTCTGCCGTTGGCATCTTTGGTATCCGAAGTTCCCAGATTCCTTGATGTGTTGTTGTTGTGAGCCAGCCAGCTATCCTCGCCTGCGCAAAAGCGGGTCATGAGTGTCGTGAGGGCTGCCATAGACTTCGGCTTCTCCTGGCCGAGGTGGCGGGCAAGCCACTCGTCACGGATGTTATGCTTGAATGCTGCTAAGGCCTCTACATCCGGGCAGTCGACAATTTGGTTTTTCTTAGTTAGGAACCGTGTCCAGAATTGCCTGGCCAATTCCCCTGGCTGCTGAGTTATATGGCTCAAGTCATCAGCATCCAGTGGTCGCACATAAGTGCCTTGGAAGTTGTCAAGAAATACGTCTTCCAAATCCTCCCAACTGCCGACGGAGTCTGCTGGCAAGCTATTCAGCCAATGTCGAGCTGGTCCTTTGAGTTTTAGTGGGAGGTACTTGATGGCATGCAGATCATCACCGCGAGCCATGTGGATGTGAAGGAGGAAATCCTCAATCCATACAGCAGGATCTGTTGTACCATCATACGGTTCGACATTTACGGGTTTAAAACCCTCCGAGAATTCGTGATCCATAACTTCATCAGTGAAGCATAGGGGGTGTGCGGCACCTTTGTGTCAGGCTATATCACGACGCAGTTCATATGAGTCTTGTCTGCTGTATTCGGCCCGACCGAATTTACTTTTAGTGTATCCGGCGCGACGGTCATCGTGCCGCGTTGGCGCGCGCCCCCGTGACCTGTATATTGACCTTGCATGTTTTGCCCTGCTGTCCAATACGTCTCGCAGGTCCCGTGTGTTTCCCTGGGCCTTGGTATTATTGATTGAGTGGCAGCGGGGTGTAGGCTGAATTTCAGGTTGAAACGCCTCTCTGGCTTGGCCAAGCGGTGGCCAGTCAGCCGCATCGTACACTGGCGATGGAGGTTTCAATGCTTCCTCCTCGAGTTGAGGTAGCAACCTGCACTTTGGGTAACTCTTGGAGGGGCGCTCGAGTTCGTATTCCTCGGTCGCAAGGACTTCGGTCCATCTGTCTGCTAGCAAGTCTTGATCAGCTTGAAGTTGTTGTTGCTTTTTCTTCAGGCTATTTGTTGTGGCCATAAGCCGGCACTTGAAGCGCTCCTGCTCGTCGGGATCCTCAGGCACGATAAATTTTCATCATCGAGGCTCACCTCGTCTTCGGAGAGAGGCATGTAATTGTCCTCCTCCGATTTTCCATCCGCTGCCTGCTCTGGAGGGCTAGCTTGTTCACCCTCCCGCTCTACATCACGTTGGAGGGGACTGTGGTTGTCTTCGGCACTTTTCGGAGTGTTATTGTCTCTTTTGCCGGTATCACTACTTTTGCTATGGCGGGACTTAGAGGGTGCCGCTAACGTCGGCGCTTGGGTTACTTCTCGGAGGGGTCATCCTCCGCTGTCTCCTCGCCATTGCCTAATTTGGGGTGTCCACCATGTATATATCATATGATGAGGTGGCGGTCCAGCGCTCTGTGGGCGGTGGTTCCTGTTCGTCCCCTGCATCGTCTTCCATACCGTCGATGTCTTCAGACTCAAAGTCGAGCATGTCGGTTAAATCATCGACAGTGGCTACTAAGTGGGTGGTGGGTGGGTAGCGAATTTCTTCGTCGTCCGCATCCCATTCTAGCCGGACATAGTTCGTCCAAGGTTCTCCTAACAAGGAGAGAGACCTTAATGAATTTATCATGTCGCCGAAAGGTGAGTGCTGAAAGATATCCGCAGAGGTGAACTCCATGATCGGTGCCCAGTCAGATTCGATAGGCACTGATGCAGGCGGATCGGAGTCTGTGGCCGGGGACGAATCCAGTGGTTCAGCAATACGGCTCTCGTAAGGGGTGAAGTCAGTATCCGGCTCCACCGCCACTAAGAGTGCGGCCTCCATGGCGGGATCTATCCCCCCGTTGTCGGATGGTGCAATTTTCTCTATATTGAGGGCCGGAGTAGTTGCAGGTGTGATCTCCCGAACACTATCCGATGGCAGAGTTACGTCATGCTCGTCGTGATTGTGCAGCGCACCTGACATGGGCTCAAATCCGTCGAAGATCAAGTCTCCACGGATGTTGGCAATGTAGTTTAAATTTCTGAATCTGACCTAATGGACAGGGGCGTAGCTCTCGATCTGCTCCAGACGACCAAGTGAGTTGGCCCGTAGTGAGAAGCCGCCGAATACGAAGATCTGTCCGGGGAAGAAATCCTCACCCTGGACCGCATCGTTACGATGATCGAAGGAGCCATCAAGCCTTTACGGTGATGGCACAATAGAACTCTCAATGAAAGCACTAATGTCAGTGTCAAAACCGGCGGATCTTGGGTAGGGGGTCCCGAACTGTGCGTCTAAGGCGGATGGTAACAGGAGGCAGGGGACACGATGTTTACCCAGGTTCAGGCCCTCTCGATGGAGGTAATACCCTACGTCCTGCTTGATTGATCTTGATGATATGAGTATTACAAGAGTTGATCTACCACGAGATCGTAGAGGCTAAACCCTAGAAGCTAGCATATGGTATGATTGTATGTTGTCCTATGGACTAAACCCTCCGGTTTATATAGACACCGGAGGGGGCTAGGGTTACACAAAGTTGGTTACAAGGGAGGAGATCCACATATCCGTATTGCCAAGCTTGCCTTCCATGCCAAGGAAAGTCCCATCCGGACACGGGACGAAGTCTTCAATCTTGTATCTTCATAGTCCAACAGTCCGGCCAAAGGATATAGAGTTCGAGGGACGTTGTTCGGTGCTTGACCGGTTAAATCGAGAAGACGTTCGACTACATCAACCGCGTTAATCTCAAGCTTCCGCTTTTGGTCTATGAGGTTACATAGACACACCCTCCCCTCTCGTTGATATCCATCTCCTAGATAGATCTTGTGTGAGCGTAGGAATTTTTTTGTAATTGCATGCTACGTTCCCCAATAGTGGTATCAGAGCCAGGTCTATGCGTAAATGATATGCATGAGTAGAACAGAAAGAGTCGTGGGCGATCATAGTCATACTGCTTACCACCAACATCTTATTTTGATTCGGCGATATTGTTGGAGGAAGTAGCCTGGACCAACCTTACATGACCATCTTCATGAGACCGGTTCCACCGACAGACATGCAACTTGTTTTGCATAAAGGTGGATGACAGGTGTCTGTTTCTCCAACTTTAGTTGAATGGAATTTGACTACAGTCGGTCCTTGTTGAAGGTTAAAATTGCAAACTTGACGAAACATCATTCTGGTTTTGATGCGTAGGTAAGAATGGTTCTTAATAGAAGCCCGTAGCAGCCACGTAAAACTTGCAACAACAAAGTAGAGGATGTCTAACTTGTTTTTGCAAGACATGTTGTGATGTGATATGGTCAAGACATGATGTGATATACGTTATTGTATGAGATGACATGTCTAACAACAAAATATTTTCTGAACTATACTAGATTTCTTGATTGGCCAGACTTGAACCCTGTGTTGCCCATACATGTTGCATGATGTTGTGGCATGCATGCTTGCATGTTAAAAGAAATAGGTTAGTGAAAGATATCCCGCATGTTGTTGTGGGAATATTTGCAACATTTTTCGATGAGATTCACCGCATCAAACATGAATATTTTGCGTAACAATATAAGAGCTGAAACTGATAATACATATTAGTTATTCTGTTTGATTATTGTATAGTTGTAAAATATTTATTAAATATAAATAATAATCCCTTCGTTTCTAAATATGTGTCTTCTTAGAGATTTCAAATGGACTATCACATACGGATGTATATAAACATATTTTAAAGTGTAGGTTCACTCATTTTGCTTTGTATGCAGTCACTTGTTAAAATCTTTAGAAAGACAAATATTTAGGAATGGGGGGAGTATAATATAATGAAAATTCTCATGTATGTTTGCAGGTTGAGGTGGGTCTTTTCCCATACATGTTGCATTATGTTGTGGCATACTTGCATGTTGAGATAAATAGGTTAGTGGGAGTGGGCATTTTCTCATGCATATTGTGTGGTGAGATGGCATGCTTGCATGTTGAAAGAAATAGGTTAGTGACGGCTAGCTATTTAGCTATAGAAGATACTCAATTAGAGATTTGTCTTTTCTCGCTACTTATTTAACATATGAGTGTTTCAGCGGAGACTGTTAAGTTGAACTTCTTCCTAAACTTTAAGCCACATTCACGAATAACTTGACAATGGACTATGCCTTGAATTGCAAGTTTTGTGCGAACGGGTTGGCTGCCAGTAGGCTACCCCGCGGTTTGAAGCATATATGTCGTACTCCCTGGTCTTTCCATGAGCTTACTAGAGATCGCCCAAGTCTCATAGGCTGTCACATTCACAGTCAGGGCTCATGTAGGTGTGTTCTTTTAAGACTGTCTCTATAGGATAGCATCTTGGAGTACACGATAAGTCCTCATGAGCCTTCTGTCTATGTGTCATGGGCCGCCCGATATGGCCCACACCTGAAACGACAAAGGGGGTCCTCGGTCGGCCTACCTGGCCGAGAACTGACGTGTTGAGACCCTCCCCTAGCCCACGGGACACCATCATCCACTTCCCCTTGACACTTACTTCATCATACATTTATAAACTTGCGGCACGGCGAATATCACATCTGCAACTCACATCAGTGAAGCCATAGTGGACTAAGTAAAGGAGACAGGGACCAAGAGTATCTGCCATGAGCCGAGTGCGTATTTAGGTGGAGTCCTTTGTGGCCCATGAACACTGTGTGAGTGTGTTATTATATCACTTGGAACGATGAAATAGGCATGTGGTGCAAAACATCACCTTCTTTCTCTTATAGCTCACCTCCTGATTTCTTTGTTGCCATCCTCAATTTCCCTACCAACTCCCGATCTGTGTGATGTCGATCCCTTCTCTGGGTCAGGTCATCACAGGGAGGTGGCCGCCGAAGCTAGGCAATGGGAAAGTAGGAAAATAGAGAAGAGATTGGCGGAATGGTGGGTTGTGGTCGTATGGGGGTCGGGGGTGAACAACGACAACGAAGCCGCATGCAAGGACCACCACGCAACCAGTGGCAAAACTAGCCAAGATCTAGGGTGGGGAAGGAATTTCTAATCCGAGGACCATAAAAACTGTTCCTTCATAATTTTTACCAAGGCTGGGGGGTGTGGCCCTTGCTGGCCTACACATAGCTCTGGCAATGTTGGAGCTACATAACAACGCGAGAGTCTCCGAGAGCACAATGTATCCATCGCACTTAAGGCTTAAGGCCTTAGAGCTCCCATGGCGGGGATCATAATATAGTATCGTGCAATCCCAACTAGACATGTTGTTGACATGACATATCATCAAATCAGGAAAAGAGAGGATACTAGTATCATAGCATTGGAATGCCACTTTGAATCATACATAATAATAAACGAGATCGTCTTAAATAAATAAAAATGCATGTAGTTATGCATGATTCTCCTCAATGACTAGCCTTAGATAGGGATTTGGCATGTTCCACAGCCAGGTATGCCTGAATACCAACGCAGCTAATGGCTGGCCGCCTAAGAGCAACTCCAATGGGGCGACCCATTTCGTCCGCCCGCGTCCGTTTGGGTCGACGCGGAGAAAAGTGGCGGCCCAACGCACCGACCCAAACTCAAATCGTGTCCGCCCGGCGTCCGCACCGACCCATTTCCGGCCCAAAATTGCGCCTGGAATGCGTCGGCGCAGACGCGAAGCGGATGTGCCACGCGTCTCCTCGCCGTCCGCCACGTCCCCACCTGGCGGCCACCCAACCGCCACCGGTCATCTTATTTATGACAACCACCGACAGCGGGCCCACATGTTAGCTAGTGCGCGTGTCCTTTTTTAACCACGCGTGCGGCGGGGTCAGCCTCATCCACTTCTTCCGTCCATATCTGGCCCCCACCACTTCATTTGCTTCCTCGCCGGCGACCACAAACCCTAGCGCGCGCCATGGGCCTCTTCGGCAAAAGCAATGGCAAGGGGAAGGGCACCCTCGGCGCCTCATCATCCCGTGCTCCCCCTCCCCCTCCCCATCCACCGCCGGCGCGTTTCCGCCCTGGAAGCCGGTTTTGTCACTTTATTGTATGAAATGCAATCACCATGTATTTGCTTTACTTTATCACTATGTGTTAGTGATAGTTGTAGAAGCAATAGTTGGCGAGACGACAACGATGGTACGATGGAGATCAAGGTGTCAAGCCGGTGTCGATGGAGATCACGACGGTGCTTTCGAGATGGAGATCAAAGCCACAAGATGATGATGGCCATATCATGTCACATATTTTGATTGCATGTGATGTTTATCTTTTATGCATCTTATTTTTCTTAGTACGGTGGTAGCATTATAAGATGATCCCTCACTAAAATTTCTAGGTATAAGTGTTCTCCTTGAGTATGCATCGTTGCGACAGTTTGTCATGCCGAGACACCACATGATGATCGGGTGTGATAAGCTCCATGTTCACATACAACGGGTGCAAGACAGTTTTGCACGTGCAGAATACTCGGGTGAAACTTGACGAGCCTAGCATGTACGGACATGGCCTCAGAACACTAAGACTGAAAGGACGAACGTGAATCATATAGTAGATTTGATCAACATAGAGATGTTCACCATTCAAAACTACTCCATCTCACGTGATGATCGGACATGGTTTAGTTGATATGGATCACGTGATCATTTAGATGACCTGATGGATGTCTATCTAAGTGGGAGTTCTTAAGTAGTATGATTAATTGAACTTAAATTTATCATGAACTTAGTCCTGATAGTTTTTGCATATCTATGTTGTAGATCAATGGCCCGTGCTACCATTCCCCTGAATTTTAATATGTTCCTAGAGAAAGCTAAGTTGAAAGATGATGGTAGCAACTACATGGACTGGGTCCATAACTTGAGGATTATCCTCATTACCGCACAGAAGAATTACGTCCTTGATGCACCGCTAGGTGCAAGGCCTGCTGCATGAGCAACTGCTGACGTTGTGAATGTTTGGCAAGCTAAATTTGATGACTACTCGATAGTTCAGTGTGCCATGCTTTACAACTTAGAATCGGGACTTCAAAGACATTTTCAACGTCATGGAGCATATGAGATGTTTCAGGAGTTGAAGTTAATATTTCAAGTAAATGCCCAAGTTGAGAGATATGAAGTCTCCAACAAGTTCTATAGCTGCAAAATGGAGGAGAACATTTCTGTCAGTGAACACATACTCAGAATGTCTGGGTACCATAACCACTTGACTTAGCTAGGAGCTAATCTTCCGGATGATAGTGTTATTGACAGAGTTCTTCAATCACTGCCACCAAGCTATAAAGGCTTCGTGATGAACTATAATATGCAAGGGATGAACAAGATGATTCCTGAGCTCTTCGCAATGCTCAAAGCTGCGGAGGTAGAAATCAAGAAGGAGCATCAAGTGTTGATGGTTAACAAGACCACTAGTTTCAAGAAAAAGGGCAAAGGAAAGAAGGGGAACTTCAAGAAGAATAGAAAACAAGTTGCTACTCCCTGGAAGAAGCCCAAGTCTGGACCTAAGCCTGAAATTGAGTGCTTCTACTGCAAAGGGACTGGTCACTGGAAGCGGAACTGCCCCAAGTATTTGGCGGATAAGAAGGATGGCAAAGTGAACAAAGGTATATTTGATATACATGTTATTGATGTGTACCTTACTAATGCTCGTAGTAGCGCCTGGGTATTTGATACTGGTTCTGTTGCTAATATTTGCAACTCTAAATAGGGGCTACGGATTAAACGAAGATTGGCTAAGGACGAGGTGACGATGCACATCAGAAATGGTTCCAAGGTCGATGTGATCGTCGTCGGTACGCTACCTCTACATCTAGCTTCAGGATTAGTTTTAGACCTGAATAATTGTTATTTGGTGCCAGCGTTGAGCATGAACATTATATCTGGATCTTGTTTGATGCAAGACGGTTATTCATTTAAATCAGAGAATAATGGTTGTTCTATTTATATGAGTAATATCTTTTATGGTCATGCTGAAGGAAATATGCCCTAGAGGAAATAATGAAGTTGTTATTTATATTTCCTTATATCATGATAAATTTTTATTATTCATGCTAGAATTGTATTAACCGGAAACTTAGTACATGTGTGAATACATAGACAAAACAGAGTGTCCCTAGTATGCCTCTACTTGACTAGCTCGTTAATAAAAAATGGTTAAGTTTCCTGACCATAGACATGTGTTGTCATTTGATGAACGGGATCACATCATTAGAGAATGATGTGATGGACAAGACCCATTCGTTAGCTTAGCATAATGATCGTTCAGTTTTATTGTATTGCTTTCTTCATGACTTATACATATTCCTCTCACTATGAGATTATGCGACTCCCGAACGTCACAACGTAACTAGGTGATTATAAAGATGCTCTACAGGAGTCTCCGATGGTGTTTGTTGAGTTGGCATAGATCGCGATTAGGATTTATCATTCCGTGTATCGGAGAGGTATCTCTAGGCCCTCTCGGTAATGCACATCACTATGAGCATTGCAAGCAATGTGACTAATGAGTTAGTTGCGGGATGATGCATTACGGAATGAGTAAAGAGACTTGCCGGTAACGATATTTAACTAGGTATGATGATACCGATGATCGAATCTCAGGCAAGTAACATATCGATGACAAAGGGAATAACGTATGTTGTTATGTGGTTTGACTAATAAAGATCTTTGTAGAATATGTAGGAGCCTGCTGGGGAACATAGTAATTCAAAAAAATTCCTAACTAGGAGATGCATAGCAACGAGAGGGGAGAATGTGTCCACGTACCCTCATAGACAGAAAGCAGAAGCGTTTACTAACGCGGTTGATGTTGTCGAACGTCTTCACGATCCAACCGATCCAAGTACTGAACGTACGGCACCTCCGTGTTCAGCACACATTCAGCTCGATGACGTCCCTCGAGATCTTGATCCACCTGAGGATGAGGGAGAGTTCCGTCAGCACGATGGCATGGCAATGGTGATGATGAAGTTACCGACGCAGGGCTTCGCCTAAGCACTACGACGATATGACCGAGGTGTGTAATTGTGGAGGGGGGCACCGCACACGGCTAAGACAAATCTTGGAGTGCCTTTGGGGTGCCCCCTGCCCATGTATATAAAGGAGGGAGGGAGAGAGTCCGGCCCTCCTAGGTGCACGCCAAGTGTAGGGAATCCTATTAGGACTCCCAAGTCCTAGTAGGATTCCCTTTCCTTTTCGGAGTAGGAAAGAAGGAAAGGACGGAGAGGGAGAAGGAAAGGGGGGGCGCCCCCACCCCTTGTCCAATTCGGTTTGGGCAGGGGGGAGGCACACGCCACCTCGTGGCCCTTCTTTCCTCTCTCCACTAAATCCCAATAAGGCCCATTAACTTCCCCTGGCGAATTCCCTTAACTCTCCGGTACTCCGAAAAATACCCGAATCACTCGGAACCTTTCCGATGTCCGAATATAGCCTTCCAATATATCGATCTTTACCTGTCGACCATTTTGAGACTCCTCGTCATGTCCGTGATCTCATCCGGGACTCCAAATGAACTTCGGTCATCAAATCGCATAACTCATAATATTAATCGTTATCGAACGTTAAGCGTGTGGACCCTACGGGTTCAAGAACTATGTAGACAAGACCGAGACACATCTCCGGTCTAACCAATAGCAGAACCTGGATGCTCATATTGGCTCCTACATATTCTATGAAGATCTTTATCGGTCAAACCGCATAACAACATACGTTATTCCCTTTGTCATCGGTATGTTACTTGCCCGAGATTCGATCGTCGATATCATCATACCTAGTTCAATCTCGTTACCGGAAAATCTCTTTACTCGTTCCGTAATGCATCATCCCTTAACAAACTCATTAGTCACATTGCTTGCAAGGCTTATAGTAATGTGCATTACCGAGAGGGCCCAGAGATACTTCTCCGATACACGGAGTGACAAATTCTAATATAGATCTATGCCAACTCAACAAACACCATCGGAGACACCTTTAGAGCATCTTTATAATCACCCAGTTAGGTTGTGGCCTTTGATAGCACACAAGGTGTTCCTCCGGTATTCGGGAGTTGCATAATCTCATAGTCAGAGGAATATGTATAAGTCATGAAGAAAGCAATAGCAATAAAACTAAACGATCATTATGCTAAGCTAATGGATGGATCTTGTCCATCACATCATTCTCTAATGATTCGATTACGTTCATCAAATGACAACACATGTCTATGGTCAGGAAACTTAACCATCTTTGATTAACGAGCTAGTCTAGTAGAGGCATACTAGGGACACTCTGTTTTGTCTATGTATTCACACATGTACTAAGTTTCCGATTAATACAATTCTAGCATGAATAATAAACAGTTATCATGATATAAGGAAATATAAATACCAACTTTATTATTGCCTCAAGGGCATATTTCCTACAGTCTCCACTTGCACTAGAGTCCATAATCTAGTTCACATCATCATGGGATTTAACACCAATAGTTCACATCTTTATGTGATTAGTTCGCATCTCCATGTGACTAACACCAAAGGGTTTACTAGAGTCAATAATCTAGTTCACGTCGCTATGTGATTAACACCCAAAGAGTACTAAGGTGTGGTCATTTTTGCTTATGAGAGAAGTTTAGTCAACGGGTCTACCACAATCTGAGCCGTATGTATTTTACCAATTTTCTATGTCTACAATGCTCTGCACGGAGCTAGTCTAGCTAATTGCTCCCACTTTCAATATGTATCCTGTCGGGGGACTGATCCACGAACACCTATGGGACCGGCGGACCGAGTCCCTTTCGGTTCAGCGGAGGCGGAGGTCGTGCAAAGAGAGGATTGAGGCGAAGCACACGAGCAGTTTACCCAGGTTCGGGCCGCACGGATGCGTAAAACCCTACTCCTGCTTTGTGGTTTGTATTGAGTTCTTGCTCGGGAGAGCGGAGTGCTACAGTACACACCAGCAGCTAACGAGACCGAGCGTGAGTGTTCTCTCCCCCCTACGTTGCGCATGGGCCTCCTTTTATATGCTCAGGGGGTCACCGACAGGTGGCAACGTAGACAAGGGCAAAAATGGAAAAGGTGCTGCGGTTGGTACAGCTACCTACTACAGTGTATCATACCTAACCCTGACGGCAGGAGACAAGGGCCTTAAATGCCCATCTGTGTCGCCTGAATAGTGTAAAAGGGACCGTCAGGGACACCACTGCTCGCCATGATGGCAATCTTGTCAGCGCCGCTTGCCACCGCGCACCGCTGGCTGCACAGCCTCCCGCCACGTACGCCTGGAAGGGTCCCAAAGCGACACGTTGGTGGATGTGCTCGAGCGCGTGCACGAAGTGGTGGCTTGCCGCGGCGAGCGCCTTGTCGCGGTCGTTGTCTTGTCGCGTCCGGGAGCTTGTCGCTCACCGGGCCTTGCAGGGACGCGCGGCGCATCGCGGCAAGTTCCTCGAAATGCCTTGGTTGGCCTTCCCGGCAAGCTCCTCTTGCCGGGGTCTTGAGATGCCCTGGCTGGCCTTCCCGGCAAGCTCCTCTTGCCGGGGTCTTGAGATGCCTTGGCTTGGATACTTTGTTCTTGAATGGCTCCAAAGGAACCACGGAGGACCTTGGCGGTCACCCGGCAAGCCTTGCCGCGGGATGCTGCGACTGCCCGTGCACAAGTTCGGGATACTAGGGTACCCCTACTCTAGTACACCGACAGGAGCCCCCGGGCCTGGGCCATACACGGTGCCGAGCGCTGTTGGGCCAGGCCCAAAACAGGGCACGGGCACGCGCGGCCTAGGTTACGCCGTATCTCTCTCCGTATCCACCGCGCCCTCCCCGAACGGCATGCGTTGAATGCGGCGTCGTGGGAGAGATCGTGGGTGGTTTATTTATTCGGAAATGCGGAACGTCCGCCCCCTCCCTCTTTATAAGTAGGGGAAACAGGGGTAGTTCGCCCATTCACCGGTTACTGCTTCAATCTCGGAAATCTTCGCCGCTCCCTAATCTTCCCAAAGCCGAAAGAGAGCAGCGCCCCGCCCCCCATCGCCACCAGCACCACCAACGCCGTCGACCTCCTCCACCACTTCCGCCATGGCTCCGAAAGCCGACAAGGGGAAGGTTGTGAAGTCGACCGAGGCGCAGCGGCTTGCGGCGCTGTGGAAGGAGCGGGAAGTCTTCCCCCCCCCCCAAGCTTGCCGCGAAGGAGCTGAGGGAGAACTACTACCTCTTCTGGTCGACGGAGACGCGGGTGCACCCGCGCACGAAGGTACTTCCCGCCGCCGCTTGGAAGAAGGCTCCGAACGGATACCCTTTCTTCGCCTTGTTCTTCTACTGCGGGCTCTGCCCGCCCTTCTCTGAATTCTTCTGCGATATCATGAACACCTACGGGTTCCACCTCCTTGACTTCACCCCCAACGCCATTCTGACCATGGCAGTTTTCGCGCATCTCTGCGAAAACTTTGTCGGAGTCCATCCCAATGTAGCCCTCTTTCGCCATTTCTTTATACCCCGAGTAGAGAGAGGAGAGCCTTTATCCGGCGGAATCGCCTGGATCTCAAGGGCCGGCAAGAAGGAAACTTATCTGGAGGGAGAGTTCCACGGAAAGTGGGAGGAATGGAGAGCAGACTGGTGCTGGATTGACGAGGAGAACCCGTAGCCGTTTACCACCCGGCGCCAAACCCCAGTAGCACGCGGCAGCGACTAGAGTAACGTGGCCCCGGAAGACGACAGGCTGAAGATTGCTGTCACCCGGATCCTACGCCTCAGGCTTGCCGGGCTCACTGTAGGCGCTGTTGGCGCAGATTTCCTTCGCCGCCGCATCGCCCCTCTGCAAGAATGAGGAAGACCCGCCTGGGAGTTCAAGAATGCGACGGATATCATGAGGCTGCGGCCGGGCCTCAACTTCAACTTCACTGTTCTGGAGCTCAACGCGATGCTCCAGGAGTTGTTCAAGTATGACCCCCAACATCCCGAAGTTTTCAGGTTGCCGGGGGGCGTCGTTCCGCTGTGCAACAATTCCTCGCTCGACCGCATCCGTGCAATAATGCCACTGTGCGACTCGCATGGAATTGTCCCAACTTGGCAAGAGCCTGCGGACGACATCGTGCAGCAATTCTTTGATGACCTGGTAGAAGTGCCGATCCGCTCCGACGAGAAGGACGGCCTCACCCGCGACACCACCGATGAGGAGATGACATGCATCGCCACTAGCCTGGAAGAGGCGGCGGCAGCCGTAGCCGCGGGCGAATTTGGATTCACCGTGGAGGAGGCAAACGCAGCAGAGGCGGGAAGCCGTGCCGAGCGAGAGGAGCACGTCGGCGAGAAAGAACTTGTCGGGCATGGCGCCGGGTCGAGCGAGCCCGCCAAGGATACAAGCGGCTCGCTGGAGATCAACTCGTCTTCCACTTCATCTTCAGACAGCTCGCCGCAAGCAGAGCCTCCATCTCCACCAAGAAGGAGCCTCCGCAAGGCCGGGGAGGTAGCGGAGTGGCAGACGAGTCAACAGCCGCCGCGCCGCGCGACATGCTCCACCGCGGCAAGCAATGTTGCCGCGGGAGTACCTCACGCTGCGACGGCAACTAGAGCGGGGCCCTCCGGGACCACCGCTTCTGCTCCTGCCGCTTCTCACGCTGCGGCGGCAGCCGGAGCGGGGTCGTCTCAGGCCACCGCCACTGCTCCCGCCAAGCGGCCAAGGGAAACCACTCCTCCGCTTCCTCGCGCCAGACATGAGCCGGACTTCGACTTCTCCGCGTTCAGCTCCGACGAGGAAGAAGAAGAAGAGTAAGATTCCCTTGTTGTACTTGTAGTTCTTCAATCCTTGTTGTTTGTCTTGTGCCTCATTTGCTTTACTCTGAACTTGTTCCTTTTTAGGACTCTGGCCCAGAGAGCAGCGAAGAGAGCCAAGGTCCCGGTGATCGTCATCGAGAACGAACCCACTACGACAGCAGGGGGTGCGCCCGAGACAACCTTGCCGGACCCGGCAACTTTTCTCCAGAGCAGCCCCCAGTGTAATTATATGGTTTGCTTTCCGCTGTGAGGTGCGCATGGATACTCTATCTTTGTTGATATCTGACTGCTGGTTTGTGTAGGAGCAGAGCAGCCCCACCAGGATCCAAGGGAGGATCCCCCGACAAGGGAGAGTTCTCCGGCAAGGGAGAGCTTTCCGGTAAGGGAGAAGTCTCCGGCAAGGGAGGGTCCTCCGGCAAGGGACAGCACCAGCGGCCCCCCGACGGCGGAGACCACGACTGCAGAACCCGGTACAGGTAATCCTTTTGCTTCAAAACTTTCCTTGGGTTCTTCTTCTTGTTGAATATTTGCTTGACTCTTCTCCTTTTTCCGGCCGTCAGACCCATCTGTTGCGGAGCAGATGGAGACCGAGGTTGCCGCCGACGAAGCAGCTAGTGCTGGCGATCCCGCCGGCGCAGAGGCCGCCAAGGCTGCCGCCGCAGCAACTGGCGAGGGGTCTGGCGATCGCACTGACGGCCCTGAGGCCGCAGGAGCGCCAGGCGCTACGTCGACCGCCGACCCGTCCGCTGCTGCCGTAGCGCCAGGCTCCGAAGAGCCCCAGCCAGGCGTCTACTTGAACGCCGGCGAAGGCGTCTTCATCAACCTTCCCTGGGCATCAAGCTCCAGGGCACTGGTCGAGGGAGAGATCTTTGACGGGGAGGTGCTTGCCTCCGCTGGGCTGACGCTGGTTGACGCGCCGAGCAGCAGCAGCAACGAGCTCAAGGAAGAGCGGCTGCTGCGGAAGTTGTTGTCGCTCTACCGCGCGCGGCAAGCCAAGCTAGAATCCCGCGAGGCGCTTGTCGCGAAGGCTGGAGCAGACATCGAGAAGCGCGCGGAGGACCTTGGCGGTCACCCGGCAAGCCTTGCCGCGGGATGCTGCGACTGCCCGTGCACAAGTTCGGGATACTAGGGTACCCCTACTCTAGTACACCGACAGGAGCCCCCGGGCCTGGGCCATACACGGTGCCGAGCGCTGTTGGGCCAGGCCCAAAACAGGGCACGGGCACGCGCGGCCTAGGTTACGCCGTATCTCTCTCCGTATCCACCGCGCCCTCCCCGAACGGCATGCGTTGAATGCGGCGTCATGGGAGAGATCGTGGGTGGTTTATTTATTCGGAAATGCGGAACGTCCGCCCCCTCCCTCTTTATAAGTAGGGGAAACAGGGGTAGTTCGCCCATTCACCGGTTACTGCTTCAATCTCGGAAATCTTCGCCGCTCCCTAATCTTCCCAAAGCCGAAAGAGAGAAGCGCCCCGCCCCCCATCGCCACCAGCACCACCAACGCCGTCGACCTCCTCCACCACTTCCGCCATGGCTCCGAAAACCGACAAGGGGAAGGTTGTGAAGTCGACCGAGGCGCAGCGGCTTGCGGCGCTGCGGAAGGAGCGGGAAGTCTTCCCCCCCAAGCTTGCCGCGAAGGAGCTGAGGGAGAACTACTACCTCTTCTGGTCGACGGAGACGCGGGTGCACCCGCGCACGAAGGTACTTCCCGCCGCCGCTTGGAAGAAGGCTCCGAACGGATACCCTTTCTTCGCCTTGTTCTTCTACTGCGGGCTCTGCCCGCCCTTCTCTGAATTCTTCTGCGATATCATGAACACCTACGGGTTCCACCTCCTTGACTTCACCCCCAACGCCATTCTGACCATGGCAGTTTTCGCGCATCTCTGCGAAAACTTTGTCGGAGTCCATCCCAATGTAGCCCTCTTTCACCATTTCTTTATACCCCGAGTAGAGAGAGGAGAGCCTTTATCCGGCCGAATCGCCTGGATCTCAAGGGCCGGCAAGAAGGAAACTTATCTGGAGGGAGAGTTCCACGGAAAGTGGGAGGAATGGAGAGCAGACTGGTGCTGGATTGACGAGGAGAACCCGTAGCCGTTTACCACCCGGCGCCAAACCCCAGTAGCACGCGGCAGCGACTAGAGTAACGTGGCCCCGGAAGACGACAGGCTGAAGATTGCTGTCACCCGGATCCTACGCCTCAGGCTTGCCGGGCTCACTGTAGGCGCTGTTGGCGCAGATTTCCTTCGCCGCCGCATCGCCCCTCTGCAAGAATGAGGAAGACCCGCCTGGGAGTTCAAGAATGCGACGGATATCATGAGGCTGCGGCCGGGCCTCAACTTCAACTTCACTGTTCTGGAGCTCAACGCGATGCTCCAGGAGTTGTTCAAGTATGACCCCCAACATCCCGAAGTTTTCAGTTTGCCGGGGGGCGTCGTTCCGCTGTGCAACAATTCCTCGCTCGACCGCATCCGTGCAATAATGCCACTGTGCGACTCGCATGGAATTGTCCCAACTTGGCAAGAGCCTGCGGACGACGTCGTGCAGCAATTCTTTGATGACCTGGTAGAAGTGCCGATCCGCTCCGACGAGAAGGACGGCCTCACCCGCGACACCACCGATGAGGAGATGACATGCATCGCCACTAGCCTGGAAGAGGCGGCGGCAGCCGTAGCCGCGGGCGAATTTGGATTCACCGTGGAGGAGGCAGACGCAGCAGAGGCGGGAAGCCGTGCCGAGCGAGAGGAGCACGTCGGCGAGAAAGAACTTGTCGGGCATGGCGCCGGGTCGAGCGAGCCCGCCAAGGATACAAGCGGCTCGCTGGAGATCAACTCGTCTTCCACTTCATCTTCAGACAGCTCGCCGCAAGCAGAGCCTCCATCTCCACCAAGAAGGCGCCTCCGCAAGGCCGGGGAGGTAGCGGAGTGGCAGACGAGTCAACAGCCGCCGCGCTGCGCGACATGCTCCACCGCGGCAAGCAATGTTGCCGCGGGAGTACCTCACGCTGCGACGGCAACTAGAGCGGGGCCCTCCGGGACCACCGCTTCTGCTCCTGCCGCTTCTCACGCCGTGGCGGCAGCCGGAGCGGGGTCGTCTCAGGCCACCGCCACTGCTCCCGCCAAGTGGCCAAGGGAAACCACTCCTCCGCTTCCTCGCGCCGGACATGAGCCGGACTTCGACTTCTCCGCGTTCAGCTCCGACGAGGAAGAAGAAGAAGAGTAAGATTCCCTTGTTGTACTTGCAGTTCTTCAATCCTTGCTGTTTGTCTTGTGCCTCATTTGCTTTACTCTGAACTTGTTCCTTTTTAGGACTCTGGCCCAGAGAGCAGCGAAGAGAGCCAAGGTCCTGGTGATCGTCATCGAGGATGAACCCACTGCGACAGCAGGGGGTGCGCCCGAGACAACCTTGCCGGACCCGGCAACTTTTCTCAAGAGCAGCCCCCAGCGTAAGTATATGGTTTGCTTTCCGCTGTGAGGTGCGCATGGATACTCTATCTTTGTTGATATCTGACTGCTGGTTTGTGTAGGAGCAGAGCAGCCCCACCAGGATCCAAGGGAGGATCCCCCGACAAGGGAGAGCTCTCCGGCAAGGGAGAGCTTTCCGGTAAGGGAGAAGTCTCCGGCAAGGGAGGGTCCTCCGGCAAGGGACAGCACCAGCGGCCCCCCGACGGCGGAGACCACGACTGCAGAACCCGGTACAGGTAATCCTTTTGCTTCAAAACTTTCCTTGGGTTCTTCTTCTTGTTGAATATTTGCTTGACTCTTCTCCTTTTTCCGGCCGTCAGACCCATCTGTTGCGGAGCAGATGGAGACCGAGGTTGCCGCCGACGAAGCAGCTAGTGCTGGCGATCCCGCCGGCGCAGAAGCCGCCAAGGCTGCCGCCGTAGCAACTGGCGAGGGGTCTGGCGATCGCACTGACGGCCCTGAGGCCGCAGGAGCGCCAGGCGCTACGTCGACCGCCGACCCGTCCGCTGCTGCCGCAGCGCCAGGCTCCGAAGAGCCCCAGCCAAGCGTCTACTTGAACGCCGGCGAAGGCGTCTTCATCAACCTTCCCTGGGCATCAAGCTCCAGGGCACTGGTCGAGGGAGAGATCTTTGACGGGGAGGTGCTTGCCTCCGCTGGGCTGACGCTGGTTGACGCGCCGAGCAGCAGCAGCAACGAGCTCAAGGAAGAGCGGCTGCTGCGGAAGTTGTTGTCGCTCTACTGCGCGCGGCAAGCCAAGCTAGAATCCCGCGAGGCGCTTGTCGCGAAGGCCGGAGCAGACATCGAGAAGCGCGCGGAAGAGCTCGAGGGTTTCCACCAGGAAGCCCTCTGCTCCCTGGCGGAGGAGCGGGAGCAGCTCGCCGAAGCGCAGAAGGTCTTCTTCCTCGAGAAGGCCGAAGTCGAAGAGCAACAGCGGCTTGCCGCTATGAAGCTATCCGCGGAGGAGGGCGAGCTGGCGCAGTGGAAGGTCAATCTTGACGCCCACGAGGAGGAGCTTGCCGCGCACGAGGAAAAATTTGGCGGAGCCCTCAAGCAAGCGGAGGATGCTGCCGCAGCCGCCGAAGCCGCCAAGAAGGAGCTGGAGATGAAGGTGGCGCAGCTGGAGGCCAATCTTGCCGAGAAGGGCAAAGAGCTCAGCGCCGCCAAGGACTCCAACGCGGATCTTGAGTTGAGGCTGACCACTTTGACCAAGACACTGGACGGCGCCAAGAAGCAGGAGGCGGCCTTGAAAGAAGAGATCAAGGCCGACAAGGCGCTGCTGGAGAGTGTTGCCGCCACCCAGAATGCCTTCAGGGAAAATGTGGAGCATTGGACCGAGAGCCTCGTGAGTGCTGCCGCAGACATTGACAGGGAGTTGGCGCAGCTGGGGATGGAGGATCTCGGGTATCCCTCCGACGAGAACCTCCAACCCAGCGCCAAGCTCGTCTTGTTCTTCAAGGGTGTGGCGACGACCCTCCAGGGACTCCGGGAGAGGATCCCAAAGCAGCTGTCTGACGAGTCGCGCAAGATCTGCGCGGGAGCTCTTCAGAAAGTGTTGGTGAAGGTGGCCTTCCGCAACCCGAACCTCAACCTCACCAACATCCTCAAGACCCTGCCGCTGGATGCTGATCTGGAGGCGCTCAAGACCCTTGTCGCACCCATTGTGGACAAGGTGAGCGGGATCAAGAGGATTGAGGGCGATCGCGTAGACTAGGCCGCCCGCTTTCTTCTTTTCTTGTCGCTGCTAGTCATGTTATGAAAACAATCAGTTAGAGCCGCGACAAGCTATCTTTGTAATATAACTCTATTCTGGGTAATGATTGCAATGTTATTCCCTTTACTTGATTCCTCCCTTTGTATGTTTTTGCCCTACGCTTTTAGGGAACTTGCCGGTGCAGGCACCTTGGCCGCGAGCGCTGAGTGCGGGACGTCAGCAGCCTGCTGGCGGTGCTGCTACCGACAAGAAACCTTGTCGCAGCTAGTCGCAGCTCACTTAAGTTGTTTAGCGGACTCGAAACAAAGTAAGGGCGCAACTAGCTATGAGTTGGTTCCTGCGCGCACAGGTTTTCCATACAAAGTGCGGTCGTTCAAGGGAAATAACTTAAAAAATTTAAAAATCTGATTGCTCAAACTTTGGCAACTTAGCTTTTCTGTCGTTTGCTTCTCGGCAAGGCGAAACTCTCTTGAACGATGCCCGGTCCATACCATTATCTTCTCCTTTCCCGGCGAGGGAACCTTCCTTTCCTTGAGAAAAAAGAAAGAAGAGAAAATAAAGATATGGAGCCTTACAGCTCGCTATTGCTTACCGGGGAGTAGGTGCTACACAAAGTGTCAGATCGCACATGCAAAAAATAGAAAGCACGAAATTGACAAAATGTGCGGAGCACATGAGCTTTACTTATGCACGGGGTCTGCGCCCGGCTTTGTACAAAGGATTACATGCAACAACGGCAAGACTTGTACAAAAGGTGGTTGCCGGAACAGGTTCCGGCAACCGCGCCTTACGGGTAAAACTTACGAAGATGCTCAATGTTCCAGGAGTTGCTCACCGGAATGCCATCTTCGGTCTCAAGGCGGACAGAGCCAGGCCTAGTGACTCGTTTCACCCGGTAAGGGCCTTCCCACTTTGGCGTCAACTTGCTGGAATTCTTGGCGGACTGAACACGCCGAAGAACAAGGTCACCTTCCTCGAGACTTCTGGCGTTAACTTTGCGGCTATGGTAGCGGCGCAAAGCTTGCTGGTAGCGAGGAGCTCGCACAGCAGCCTGAAGACGGTCTTCCTCAAGGAGCAGTGCGTCATCTTGTCACAGCTGCTCTTGCTCGAGCTCATCATAAGCGAGCACTCGAGGTGACCCGTATACGAGTTCCGTGGGGAGAACTGCCTCTGCTCCATAGACTAGAGAGAAAGGTGTCTGGCCAGTGGCTCGATTTGGCATCGTTCTGATCGACCAAAGAACCACCGGCAGCTCCTCGATCCAGTTTCTTCCGCACTTGTGCAGCCTGTCGAAAGTTCTAGTCTTGAGCCCACGCAGCACTTCAGCATTCGCCCTCTCCGCTTGATCGTTGCTTCTCGGGTGAGCAACAGAAGTGAAGCAGACCTTGGCGCCAAGATCTTGGACGTACTGCATGAAGGTGCGGCTCATGAATTGCGTATCGTTGTCGGCGATTATCCTGTTAGGGATCCCGAAGCGGCAAACAATCGACCTGAAGAACTTGACTGCTGACTGTGTTGTCACCTTCCTCACTGGTTCCACTTCCGGCCACTTTGTGAACTTGTCGATTGCAACGTACAAGTACTCAAAGCCCCCGACTGCTCGGGGAAAGGGGCCGAGGATGTCGAGCCCCCAGACCGAAAATGGCCAGGATAAAGGGATCGTCTGGAGAGCTTGAGCTGGTTGGTGTATCTGCTTGGAATGGAACTGGCACGCTTCACACTTGGTTACTTGTGCAATTGCATCCTGGAGGGCTGTCGGCCAAAAGAAACCTTGCCGGAATGCTTTGTCGACAAGTGCTCTTGCGCCAATGTGGTGACCACATATGCCTCCATGTATCTCTGCCAACAACTTTTGTCCGTCTTCCCGGTGAATACACTTCAATTTCACACTTTTGAGTCTTCTTTTGTACAGTTTGTTGTTGACAAACTGGTACATACTTGACTGCCGGGCTACTCTTTCCGCTTCTTCTTGCTCTTCGGGAAGTTCTCCTGTCTGAAGGAAACGGACAATCTGTTGTGCCCATGCTGGAGCTTGTGGCTCGACAACAAGGACTAAAGGCAAATCTGCTGCTGCGGGAACATCCGCTTCTACGGCGAGATCCTGTGGCTCTGCCGGAGCTTGACGTTCCCCGGCAAACTTGCCGGAGCGAAACTTATCGGGAGCTTCTGCTTTAACGGAACAAACCCTAAGGCTTGCCGGAGCATACTGCTCCTTAGCGCTCTTGGCGTTGATTTTGCGGACCTTCTTTGCCAAAGGCAAATCTGCTACTGCGGGAACATCCGCTTCTACGGCGAGAACCTGCGGCTCTGCCGGAGCTTGACATTGCCCGGCAAGCTTGCCGGAGCAAAACTTGTCGGGAGCTTCTGCTTCAACGGAACAAAACCTAGGGCTTGCCGGAGCAGAATGCTCCTCAGCGCTCTTGGCGTTGATCTTGGGCACCTTCTTGGCGGCGGCTTCGAGAAGTTCTGCCGGCAAATAGTCACCAGAAATCAACTTCCTCTTCTTGCTCTGTCCAGTTGATGGCGTTACAGACGGTTGAGTCAGCTTGAGCACAAAGATCCCTGGTTCCACAGGTAACTTAAGTGCGGTGCGCTTTGATAGGCCATCGGCAATGGCGTTCTGAGCTCTTGGAACATGCTCCATCTGTAGGCCATCAAAGTGCTCTTCTAGCTTTCTTACTTCGTCGACGTAGGCTTCCATCAACGGACTCTGATAGTTCTTGTTTACTTGGCGGATGACAAGCTGCGAGTCTCCCCTGACAATGAGCTTCTTGATCCCAAGGTCTGCTGCGATCCTGAGACCGGCAAGCAAGCCTTCATACTCTGCAGTTGTTTGTTGCTTGCTCCTTGGGAAAGTGCATCTGGACTACGTACTTGAGGTGCTCTTCAGTGGGTGCGACAAGCAGCACGCCAGCGCCGGTGCCTTGCAGCGAAAAGGCACCATCAAAGTACATCAGCCACTCTTTGCTTGCTTCCTTGACGGGGATGCTTGTTTCTCGAATTTCTTCATCTGGTGTTGGCATCCATTCTGCTATGAATTCTGCCAATGCTCTGCTTTGGATAGTTGAAGTACTTTCAAACTTGAGGCCAAGCTTGACAGTTCCAGTGCCCACTCAACAATCTTGCCTGTCGCTTCTGGATTCTATAGAATCCTCTTCAGCGGAAAGCGAGTGACAACTGTGATCTCATGTGCTTGGAAGTAATGGCGCAGCTTTCTTGAGGCCATGAGAAGGCCGAAAAGCAATTTCTGCACACCAGAGTACCTTGACCTAGCCCCCTGCAGAAGGGAACTGACAAAGTAAACTGGGCGCTGCACCATTTTCTTCTGTATCTCCTCGCGCATCTGTGCAGATCCATCTTTGTTGGGACCAGAGCTTGTCGGGGAAGCCTCCTGCTTGTCGCTGGATGTGCCTGCCGTGGTTTCTGGCTCGTCATCTGCCTCCCTCTCTGCCACTAACGCAGCACTAACCACTTGATTGGTTGCTGCTATATACAGCAGCAACTTCTCTTGTGGCTTAGGTGCGATAAGTATTGGAGGGGAGGACAGGTATCTCTTCAAGTCTTGCAGCGTAGCCTCCACTTCCAGAGTCCATTTCATTGGACCTGCCTTTTTCAATAATTTGAAAAAAGGCAGGGCGCGTTCAGCAGACCTAGAGACAAACCTGCCGAGAGCAGCCACGCAACCGGCAAGTCTTTGTACATCCTTGATGCGCTTTGGTGCTTCAATTTGCTCAATGGCCTTGATCTTGTCGGGATTGGCTTCGATTCCCTGCTGAGACACGAAGAACCCGAGAAGCTTGCCGGAGGGGACTCCAAGCACACACTTCTCGGGGTTGAGCTTGAGGCTGATCTTGCGCAGATTTGCAAAGGTCTCGTCTAAATCTTGGATCAGAGTTGCCTTGTCCTTGCTCTTGACCACTATGTCATCCATATAGGCTTCTACATTTCTGTGTATTTGTGGCTCAAGAGCGACTTGGACTACTCTTGCAAATGTTGAACCAGCATTTTTTAAACCGAAAGGCATCCGTATGAAACAGTACGTGCCACATGGAGTAATAAATGCGGTCTTCTCCGCATCCTCTTCTGCCATGAAGATCTGATGGTATCCTGAGTTTCATCAAGAAATGAAAGCAAATCACATCCGGCTGTGGAGTCAACAATCTGGTCAATGCGCGGCAAAGGAAATGGGTCTTTGGGACAAGCTTTGTTAACATCGGTAAAATCGATACAAAGTCTCCATTTCCCGTTCGCCTTGCGCACGACTACAGGATTGGCCAACCACGTAGGATGGAGCACTCCTCTGAAAAGGCCTGCTGCTTCCAACTTCTTGATCTCTTCTGCAATGAATTCTTGGTGCTCCACTGCTTGCTTCCTGACCTTCTGCTTGACGGGCCACGCATGAGGACAAACGACAAGGTGATGCTCAATTACTTTCCTGGGAACACCGGGGATGTCAGACGTTTGCCACGCAAACACGTCGACATTCGCCCGTAGGAAAGCAATGAGCGTGCTTTCCTATTTGGGGTCGAGAGTGGCACTGATGGTGAAGGTACCACCAGTGCCGTCCTCCTTGGCGGACACCTTCTTGGTCTCTGGCGGAGCTGTCATTGTCTTCTTACACTTGCCGGTGGAGCTCGATGGTGCGTCCTCGATGGCAGCGCAGCACTCCGAAGAGGTGCGCTTGCCGGAGTGGGCATCAGAACTCTTGCCGGACTTGGTCTTCTTCTTCCTCCCGGGAGCTTCAACGGCAAGTGACTTGCAATCTGATGCGGCTGCCGCTTCCCGGTAGATCTTGTCAGCACAGATAAGAGCATCCTCCTTGTCGCTAGGGACAGAGATGACGCTTATCGGGCCTGGCATCTTCAGCATGCTGTATGCATAGTGAGAGGCTGCCATGAACTTGGCGACTGCTGGACGGCCAAGTATCCCATTGTAAGGCAATGGAATATCGGCAATGTCAAAAGTGACCCTCTCAGTCCTGAAGTTCAGCTCACTGCCAAATGTTACTGGCAACGTGACCTTCCCCTTCGGCTTGCTCCTTCCCGGGTTGATTCCTTGGAATGTGCCGGTCTCTTCAAGCTCGCTGTCAGGGATCTGGAGTTTCTGGAGTACAGCGGAGGAGATTAGGTTCAAGCCGGCCCCGCCGTCAACTAGCATCTTAGTGACCTTGAGGTTGCGGATAGTTTGTGAAACCAACATCGGCAAGCACCCAACCGCAGTTGTGCGATCAGGGTGGTCCTCAATGTCAAAGATGATAGGCGTGCTGGACCATTTCAGAAGCTTGCATGACTCGACAGGTGGTTCCGCTATATTGACTTCCCGCACCCACTGCTTGAGTTGGCGGTGCGAAGTATGCAGAGAAGCACCGCCGTCAACGCACAAGACCTCCATGGCTTTCTGGAACTCCTGCTCGCTGGTCTCGACATCATCCATATCTTTGTCGTCGTCGTCATCTTCATCCTTATCGCGGCCGTGGGGAGGTCTGTCTCCTTGCCGCTGATTGGCTTTGCCGCGGCGTCCTCCTTGGCCGGCGCGCTTCTTGCCGGATTCTCCAGCGCCACCTTGGGCCCTCTCCTTGTCGCGTCGCTCGTATTCAGCCTTTTGCTGCTGGACAAGCTGCTCGACCTTCTTGCAGCTCTGGAGGTCATGGCCCTTGGTGCGGTGGATCTTGCAGTACTGCTTATCGGTGCCGTCCTGCTTGTCGGCGACCGCCACAGCCTGGCAGTTGGTGCATGCGGCAATATCCTTGCCGGAGCTACCAGCTTTGGCTTTCTTGGCGCCACCTTCATTGCCGGACTGCTCAACGACTAGCACATCTTTGCCTTTCTTCTTCCTGTTCCGCCGCCGGTTTTTCTTTGCCGGGGCAGCATCCTCACTGTCAGATCCTCCTGCTCCTGTATTCTCTCCGGGGAGTTTCCTCCCTTCCACAGCACGTGCACACTTGTCGCCCAGGGCATACAGCTCACTGACGTCTCTGATCCTGCACATCGCCATCTCCTCCCGCATCCTGCGGTTACGCACATTCTGATGGAACGCGCTGATGACCGCGGTAGGGTGGACATCTGGGATGTTGTGCTGTACACGGCTGAATCTCTGAATGTACTTGCGCAGGGTCTCTCCTTCCTTCTGGGCGAGCAGATGAAGGTCACTCTCTTGGCCATGGGGTTTGTGGCCGCCTGTAAAGGCGCCGACAAACTAGCATAGGTCTGCCCAGGAGGATATGAAGTTGTCCGGCAAGTGCATGAGCCAGGACCTGACGTTGGGCTTGAGCACCAGCGGGAAGTAGTTGGCAAGGATCTTGTCGTCCCCCCCCCCCCCCCGGCAGCCTGCACTGCAATGGTGTAGATGCTGAGGAACTCTGACGGATGCGACTTGCCGTCGTACTTCTCCGGTACGTCTGGCTTGAAATTCTTCGTGCTGGGCCACTGGACTTGCCGCAGCTCATGGGTAAACGTAGGACAACCTACCGCGTACGGCAAGTCGCCTGGTTCCCCTGGCGCATGCATGTCAACAGAGGGCCCAGCGCGCTGGTCCGATTGACGTCGCGCTTCTCTTCGGCGCTCGATGCGAGTACGAGCGTCTTCTTGCTGTCGTTCGTGAAGAACTTGGTGCTGATCGCGACGAGCTCGTGGATGTGATGACGTGGTGGAGTCGCTGTCGAGGTGGATCCGGCGAGTCGGCGATCTTGGCCTTCGGGGCGGAGAGTGCACAGTGGTTGCACCCCCACCGGTCTTGTTGCCACCGGCTCGTGCCTGGCTGACTTGCCGCAGCTGCGACGTGCCCATCTGCCGTTGAGTGTCGCCGTTGGCGAAGCCGATGAGATTCTGAATGGTGGCCCTCCAGTCATCGATCTTGTCTGCCGTTGGAGGGTAGTTCAGGAGCAGTTGAGCTCGTGCCAAAGCTTCTGCTGGAGTGGCGGGTGGCGGTGGCGAACGGTGCAAGGAGCGGGATATGCTCGGACTTCTAACTATGTTAGAAGGAGCAGTATCCCGTCCAGGCGACCGTGCCTCGCTCATGCCAGCATGTTGGCGTGCATGCTGGTCTTGAGCACTCCGAGATCCGCCAGCTCGATCTTGGTCCAGCAAACGCATGGTACCGTGAGTACCATGACGCTGCCGGTCCCGCGCCTCCTGAGATGGGCGCGGTGCATGTACGGACACCGAGGTCTTGGAGTGCGCCCGGTCATTGTGGGAGCCGGCTACGCCGCCGATGGGTAGCGCAGCCTTGTCCTTGGACCTGGCAGCACCGTGAGCTCCCTCGTCGACGCCCGTTCTTCCGCCGGCGTCCGCCCCATCAGCCGTTTGCTCCGGCGGTGGTGGGTTCGGCGCGGACGGAGCAGCCGCCTCCGAAGCCTTCTTCTTCGGCGGCATGTCGGTGAAGATGATGAAGATCTAGCTCGTGTGAATGCCGGATCTGGTTCACACAACCTCGACGCCCCTACCTGGCGCGCCAAAGATGTCGAGGGACTGATCCACGAACACCTATGGGACCGGCGGACCGAGTCCCTTTCGGTTCGGCGGGGGCGGAGGTCGTGCAAAGAGCGGATCGAGGCGAAGCACACGAGTAGTTTACCCAGGTTCGGGCCGCACGGATGCGTAAAACCCTACTCCTGCTTTGTGGTTTGTATTGAGTTCTTGCTCGAGAGCGCGGAGTGCTACAGTACACACCAGCAGCTAACGAGACCGAGCATGAGTGTTCTCTCCCCCCCCCTACGTTGCGCATGGGCCTCCTTTTATATGCTCAAGGGGTCACCGACAGGTGGCAATGTAGACAAGGGCAAAAATGGAAAAGGTGTTGCGGTTGGTACAGCTACCTGCTACAGTGTATCATACCTAACCCTGACGGCAGGAGACAGGGGCCTTAAATGCCCGTCTGTGTCACCTGAATAGTGTAAAAGGGACCGTCAGGGATGCCACCGCTCGCCACGATGGCAATCTTGTCAGCGCCGCTTGCCACCGCGCACCGCTGGCTGCACAGCCTCCCGCCACGTACGCCTGGAAGTGTCCCAGAGCGACACGTTGGTGGATGTGCTGGAGTGCGTGCACGAAGTGGTGGCTTGCCACGGCAAGCGCCTTGCCGCGGTCGTTGTCTTGTCGCGTCTGGGAGCTTGTCGCTCACCGGGCCTTGCCGGGACGCGCGGTGCGTCGCAGCAAGTTCCTCGAAATGCCTTGGTTGGCCTTCCCGGCAAGCTCCTCTTGCCGGGGTCTTGAGATGGCCTGGCTGGCCTTCCCGGCAAGCTCCTCTTGCCGGGGTCTTGAGATGCCTTGGCTTGGATACTTTGTTCTTGAATGGCTCCAAAGGAACCACGGAGGACCTTGGCGGTCACCCGGCAAGCCTTGCCGCGGGATGCTGCGACTGCCCTTGCACAAGTTTGGGATACTAGGGTACCCCTACTCTAGTACACCGACATATCCAGAATGAGACTTAGAGTCATCTGGATCAATGTCAAATCTTGCATCGACGTAACCCTTTACGACGAACTTTTTTCACCTCCATAACCGAGAAACATGTCCTTATTCCACTAACGATAATTTTGACCGCTGTCAAGTGCTCCACTCTTGGATCACTATTGTACCCTCTTGCCAAACTCATCGTGAGGTACACAATAGGCTTGGTACACATCATAGCATACTTTATAGAACCTATGACTGAGGCATAGGGAATGACTTTTCATTCTCTTTCTATTTTCTGCCGTGGTCGGGTTTTGAGTCTTTACTCAACTTCACACCTTACAACTCAGGCAAGAACTCCTTTGACTAATCCATTTTGAACTCCTTCAAAATCTTATCAAGGTATGTACTCATTGAATAATCTTATCAAGAGTCTTGATCTATCTCTATAGATCTTGATGCTCGATATGTAAGCAGCTTCATCGAGGATTTTCTGTGAAAAACTCCTGTCAAACACTCCTTTATACTTTCCAGAAAATTCTACATCATTTCAGATCAACAATATGTCATTCACATATACTTATCAGAAAGGCTGTAGTGCTCCCACTCACTTTCTTGTAAATACACGCTTCTCCAAAAGTCTGTATAAAACTATATGCTTTGATCAACTCATCAAAGCGTATATTCCAACTCCGAGATGCTTGCACCAGTCCATAGATGGATCATTGGAGCTTGCACACTTTGTTAGCACCTTTAAGATCGACAAAACCTTCTGGTTTCATCATATACAACTCTTCTTTAATAAATCCATTAAGGAGTGCAGTTTTGACATCCATTTGCCGGATTTCATAAAATGCGGCAATGGCTAACATGATTCGGACAAACTTAAGCATCAATATGAGTGAGAAAATCTCATCGTATTCAACACCTTGAACTTGTCGAAAACCTTTTTTGACAATTTGAGCTTTGTAGATAGTAATACTACCATCAGCATCCGTCTTCCTCTTGAAGATCCATTTATTCTCTATGGTTCGCCGATCATCGGGCAAGTCCACCAAATTACACACTTTGTTCTTATACATGGATCCCATCCCAGATTTCATGGCTTGAAGCCATTTCGTGGAATCTGGGATCATCATCGCTTCCTCATATTTTGTAGGTTTGTCATAACATGACTTCAAGAACAGGATTACCGGACCACTTAGGTGCGTAACATACTCTGTTTGACCTACGAGGTTCGGTAGTAACTTGATCTAAAGTTTCATGATCATCATCATTAACTTCCCCACTAATTGGTGTAGGCATCATCGGAACTGATTTTTGTGATGAACCATTTTCCAATTTGGGAGAAGGTACAACTACCTCATCAAGTTCTACTTTCCTCCCACTCACTTCTTTCGAGAGAAACTCCTTCTCTAGAAAGGATCCATTCTTAGCAACGAATATCTTGCCTTCGGATCTGTGATAGAAGGTGTACCCAATAGTTTCTTTTGGGTATCCCATGAAGACGCATTTCTCCAATTTGGGTTCGAGCTTATCAGGTTGAAGCTTTTTCACATAAGCATCGCAGCCCCAAACTTAAAGAAATGACATCTTAGGTTTCTTGCCAATCCACTGTTCATACGTTGTCGTCTCAACGGATTTAGACGGTGCCCTATTTAATATGAATGCAGCTGTCTCTAATGCATAACCCCAAAACGATAGTGGTAAATCGGTAAGAGACATCATAGATCGCACCATATCCAATATAGTACGGTTACGATGTTCGGACACACCATTACCCTATGGTGTTCCAGGTGGCGTGAGTTGTGAAACTATTCCATATTCTTTTAAATGAAGGCCAAACTCGTAAATCAAATATTTGCCTCCGCGATCAGATCGCGAAAACTTTATTTTTCTTGTTACGATGATTCTGCACTTCACTCTGAAATTCTTTGAACTTTTCAAATGTTTCAGACTTGTATTTCGTTAAGTAGATATACCCATATCTGCTCAAATCTTTTGTGAATGTCAGAAAATAACGATGCTCGCCACGAACCTCAACACTCATTGGACCGCATACATCGGTATGTATTATTTCCAATAAGTCAGTGGTTTGCTCCATCGTTCTGGAGAACGGAGTTTCAGTCATCTTGCCCATGAGGCATGGTTCGCAAGTATCAAATGATTCATAATCAAGTGATTCCAAAAATCCCATCTGCATGGAGTTTCTTCATGCGCTTTACACCAATATGATCAAAACGGTAGTGCCACAAATATGTTGCACTGTCATTATCAACTTTGCATCTTTTGGCATCAATATTATGAATATGTGTGTCACTACGATCGAGATTCACTAAACCATTTACATTGGGTGTATGACCATAGAAGGTTTTATTCATGTAAACAGAACAACAATTATTTTGTGACTTAAATGAATAATTGTATCGCAATAAACATGATCCAATCATATTCATGCTCAACACTGATACGTCTCCAACGTATCTATAATTTTTGATTGTTCCATCCTATTATATTATCAACCTTGGATGTTTTATATGCATTTATATGCTATTTTATATGATTTTTGGGACTAACCTATTAACCTAGAGCCTAGTGCCAGTTTCTGTTTTTTCCTTGTTTTAGAGTATCGCAGAAAAGGAAAATCAAACGGAGTCCAATTGACCTGAAACTTCACGGAAATTATTTTTGGAATGGAAGCAATCCAGGAGACTTAGAGTAGACATCAGGGAAGCTTCGAGGGAGGCACGAGACAAGGAGGCGCACCCTACCCCCCTAGGCGCGCCCCCACCCTCGTGGGCCCCTCGTGGCTCCCCTGGCCGACTACTTTTGCCTATATATATCCATATACCCTAAAAACATCGGGGATCAGAATAGATCGGGAGTTCCGCTGCCAGAAGCCTCTATAGCCACCGAAAACCAATCTAGACCCGTTCCGGCCCCCTGCCGGAGGGGGGAATCCCTCTCCGGTGGCCATCTTCATCATCCCGGCGCTCTCCATGATGAGGAGGGGGTAGTCCACCCTCTGGGCTGAGGGTATGTACTAGTAGCTATGTGTTTGATCTCTGTCTCTCTCTCTCGTGTTCTTGAGGTGATACGATCTTGATGTATCACGAGCTTTGCTATTATAGTTGGATCTTATGATGTTTCTCCCCCTCTATTCTCTTGTGATGGATTGAGTTTTCCCTTTGAAGTTATCTTATCGGATTGAGTCTTTAAGGATTTGAGAACACTTGATGTATGTCTTGCATGTGCTTATCTGTGGTGACAATGGGATATCACGTGATCCACTTGATGTATGTTTTGGTGATCAACTTGTGAGTTCCGTGACTTCGTGAACTTATGCATAGGGGTTGGCACGCGTTTTCGTCTTGACTCCCCGGTAGAAACTTTGGGGCACTCTATGAAGTTCTTTGTGTTGGTTGAATAGATGAATCTGAGATTGTGTGATGCATATCGTATAATCATACCCATGGATACTTGAGGTGACATTGGAGTATCTATGTGACATTAGGGTTTTGGTTGATTTGTGTCTTAAGGTGTTACTCTAGTACAAACTCTATAATAGATTCAACGGAAAGAATAGCTTCGTGTTATTTTACTACGGACTCTTGAATAGATCAATCAGAAAGAATAACTTTGAGGTGGTTTCGTACCCTACCATAATCTCTTCGTTTGTTCCCCGCTATTAGTCACTTTGAAGTGACTCTTTGTTGCATGTTGAGGGATAGTTATATGATCCAATTATGTTATTATTGTTGAGAGAACTTGCACTGGTGAAAGTATGAACCCTAGGCCTTGTTTCCTAGCATTGCAATACCGTTTGTGCTAACTTTTATCATTAGTTACCTTGCTGTTTTTTATATTTTCAGATTACAAAAACCTATATGTACTATCCATATTGCACGTGTATCACCATCTCTTCGCCGAACTAGTGCACGTATACAATTTACCATTGTATTGGGTGTGTTGGGGACACAAGAGACTCTTTGTTATTTGGTTGCAGGGTTTTTTGAGAGAGACCATCTTCATCCTATGCCTCGCACGGATTGATAAACCGTAGGTCATCCACTTGAGGGAAATTTGCTGCTGTCCAACAAACCTCTACACTTGGAGGCCCAACAACGTCTACAAGAAGAAGGTTGTGTAGCATCAAGCTCTTTTCTGGCGCCGTTGCCGGGGAGGTGAGTGCTTGAAGGTATATCTTTAATTAGATCTTGCAATCGAATCTTTTTGTTTCTTCTTTTAGCACTAGTTTAGTTTATAAAAGAAAACTACAAAAAATGGAATTGAGTTTTCCTCACACGCTTCATCTTTTTAATATCTTTTGTGAGAATGATGGAATGGAAAATTGTGCTCAGGTGCTAGAAGAAGAAGTCTATAAAATGTTTGGCACTAAATCTTTGAATGATGAGCATTATTGCAATGTTATTAGTATGGACTCTTTGAATATCCATAGTACTAATGATGATTGCACTAGTCATGATGAAAATATCTCTTATAAGCATATCGATTTTTGTGGAGTGCATAGAGTTTGCAAGTACATACCAAACAGGGAAGATATATTCTGTAAGAGGCATAAGTATTTGGAAACTAAATGGTTGCAAGAAAGGCTAGATGTTTGTGCTGAAAATTAAACTTTCTTAACCGTACTTGTGAACTTTGCAATGAACGTGATCATTTCAGTACCCAATGCAAATTGTTTCATGATCGTATCGTGTCCAAAACTTGTGATGACTTGATTTCCCTTGCACATCATAATGAACTTAGTTTTCTCTTGGGTTATGAAGACATGAAACGTATATCTAAGGTTATTCCAGAATTTGCCCTTGATAGAGTTCCTAATTTTGATCTAGAGGAAATTTATATGTATTGTGAGATGAATTGCATTGAAAATCCTTATATTAACAAGTATATAAAGAAAAGAAAACAAATAGAGGATGAAGAGAATACTAATGAAAGGGAAGAAGCTTCCCAATATCCTCCTATTATTTCTTATGATGAATCAGGTAATGAGGAGGAGCCTTCTATTCAACCAATCTCATTAATAAGGAGCTCAAAAAAGAGGGATAAACCCACACATGATGTGAAGAAGAAAAAGAAAAGACAGAGAAGCAAAGGTAGAAAGGTATCCCTCCCAAATGATGTTGCTCCTACTACTCATTGTGATGATGATAATTGCTATACTATTGGTGCTATCCATACTATTAATGATGAGAGTGATTGTGCTTATGATATGAAAAGGCCCAAGCTTGGGGATGCTATGTTTGATGAATATGATGTTTTTGAGAATATATTTGCTGCAATTAATGTTTGTCCCAAGCTTGGGGATGCTACGTTTAATGAAGAGGATATTTTTAGTCTCCCAAGTTTTGATATGCACATTTATAATGATGATAGCATGCCTCCTACTTATGATGATTATATTGATGAAAGTGGGTTTGGAAGAGTGTCAACTTTAGGAAGTAATGATCCCACTATTTTGGAGGATGCTGAATCTTATTATGATAATTATGAAAGTGGATTTGGAGAGGTCATGACTTTATTTAGTGATGATTCCACTATCTTGGAAGAGGTTTCAATCGATTATGATGAGAACAAAGTTGCTAGTTATGATAATTATTGTGATGATACATATGCTATAAAAAGTAGTGATGATTATATCTATAAAACTTGTCATGATTATGATTACCCTTTTTCTGAACATTACTCTTTTAATGTGGAAACAATTTATAGTATTCAAGTCTCTTATGATACTCCCACTATTCCGATTGAGAAGAATTTTGCTTATGTGGAGAGTAATAAAACTTCTATACTTGTAGATCATGAAAAGAATGATTTATGTGATATTTATATTGTTGAATTCATTCATAAAGCTACTGAAAATTATTATGAGGTAGGAATATATGCTTGTAGGAGTTGCAATAATATCAAGTTTCCTCTCTATGTGCTTAAAATCCGGAAGTTATGCTTGTTTTACCTTCCTATGCAAGTTGATTCTTGTTCCCATAAGTTGTTTTCTCACAAAATCCCTATGCATACAAAGTGGGTTAGACTTAAATGTGCTAGTCATATTCTTCATGATGCTCTCTTTATGTTACAATTCTTATCTTTTATGTGAGCATCATTGAAATCATCGTGCCTAGCTTGGGGCGTTAAACGATAGCGCTTGTTGGGAGGCAACCCAAATTTTTATTTTTGTCCCTTGCTTTTTGTTCCTGTTTAGTAATAAATAATTCATCTAGCCTCTGGTTAGATGTGGTTTTTTGTTTTAATTAGTGTTTGTGCCAAGTAAAGCCTTTAGGATCTTCTTGGGTGATTGTTATTTGATCTTGCTGTAAAAAATAGAAAGTATGCGCTCACGAGAATAATTTTCATTTCTTACCACAGAGCAATAAAATAACAATTCCACTTGCGTTTGATTAACAAACAAATTGCATAGGACTTCCTAATTTCTCAGGATTTCTGGAGTCACAGAAGTATTCGAAACCTACAGATTACTACAGACTGTTCTGTTTTTGACAGATTCTGTTTTCTATGTGTTGTTTGCTTATTTTGATGAATCTATGAGTAGTATCGGAGGGTATGAACCATAGAGAAGTTGGAATACAGTATATATTACACCAATATGAATTTATAATGAGTTCACAACAGTACCTAAGTAGTGATTTATTTTCTTATACTAATGGAGCTTACAAGTTTTCTGTTGAGTTTTGTGTTGTGAAGTTTTCAAGTTTTGGGTAATGATTCTTTGGACTATAGAATAAGGAGTGACAAGATCCTAAGCTTGGAGATGCCCAAGGCACCCCAAGGTAAATCAAAGGACACCAAAAAGCCAAAGCTTGGGGATGCCCCAGAAGGCATCCCCTCTTTCGTCTTCGTTCATCGGTAACTTTACTTGGAGCTATATTTTTATTCGCCACATGATATGTGTTTTGCTTGGAGCGTAATTTTTTTTGCTTGCTGTTTGAATAAAATAACAAGATCTAAAATTATTAAAGGTTAGAGAGTCTTCACATAGTTGCATAATTATTCGACTACTCATTGATCTTCACTTATATCTTTCGGAGTAGTTTGTCGTTGCTCTAGTGCTTCACTTGTATCTTTTTGGAGCATGGTGGTGGTTTTATTTTGTAGAAATAGATGAACTCTCATGCTTCACTTATATTATTTTGAGAGTCTTTAGAACATCATGGTAGTTCACTTTGGTTATGAGACTAGTCCTAATATGATAGGCATCCAAGTGGGATATAATAAAAACTTTCATAAAAAGTGCATTGAATACTATGAGAAGTTTGATACTCGATGATTGTTTCAAGATATGAAGATAGTGATATTAGAGTCATGCTAGTTGAGTAGTTGTGAATTTGAGAGATACTTGTGTTAAAGTTTCTGATTCCCGTAGCATGCACGTATGGTGAACCGTTATGTGATGAAGTCGGAGCATGATTTATTTATTGATTGTCTTCCTTATGAGTGGCGGTCGGGGACGAGCGATGGTCTTTTCCTACCAATCTATCCCCCTAGGAGCATGCGCGTAGTACTTTGTTTCGATAACTAATAGATTTTTGCAATAAGTATGTGAGTTCTTTATGACTAATTTGATTCCATGGATTATACGCAGTCTCACCCTTCCACCATTGCTAGCCTCTCTAGTACCGCGCAACTTTCGTCGGTACCATAAACCCACCATTTACCTCCTCAAAACAGCCACCATACCTACCTATTATGGCATTTCCATAGCCATTCCGAGATATATTTCCATGCAACTTTCCACCATTCTGTTTAGTATGGCACGCTCCATCATTGTCACATTGCTTTGCATGATCATGTAGTTGATATCGTATTTGTGGCAAAGCCACCGTTCATAATTCTTTCATACATGTCACTCATGAGTCATTGCACATCCTGGTACAGGCATTCATATAGAGTCATATTTTGTTCTAAGTATCGAGTTGTAATTCTTGAGTTGTAAGAAAATAAAAGTGTGACGGTCATCATTATTAGAGCATTGTCCCATGTGAAGAAAGGATGATGGAGACTATGATTCCCCCACAAGTCGGGATGAGACTCCGGATGAAAAATAAAAAATAAAGAAAAAAAAGAGGCCATAAAAAAGAGAGATAAGTCCCAAATAAAAAATAAAATGAAAAAAATATGAGAGAAAAAGAGAGAAGGGGCAATGCTACTATCCTTTTACCACACTTGTGCTTCAAAGTAGCACCATGATCTTCATGATAGAGAGTCTCCTATGTTTTCACTTTAATAAACTAGTGGGAATTTTATATTATAGAACTTGGCTTGTATACTCCAATGATGGGCTTCCTCAAATTGCCCTAGGTCTTCGTGAGCAAGCAAGTTGGATGCACACCCACTTAGTTTCTTTTGTTGAGCTTTCATACACTTATAGCTCTAGTGCATCCGTTGCATGGCAATCCCTACTCACTCACATTGATATCTATTAATGGTCATCTCCATAGCCCGTTGATACGCCTAGTTGATGTGAGACTATCTTCGCCTTTTTGTCTTCTCCACAACCACCATTCTATTCCACCTATAGTGCTATATCCATGGCTCACGCTCATGTATTGCCTGAACATTGAAAAAGTTTGAGAACACCAAAAGTATGAAACAATTGCTTGGCTTGTCATCAGGGTTGTGCATGATTTAAATATTTTGTGGGATGAAGATAGAGCATAGCCAGACTATATGATTTTGTAGGGATAGCTTTCTTTGGCCATGTTATTTTGAGGAGACATGATTGCTTTATTGGTATGCTTGAAGTATTATTGTTTTATGTCAATATTAAACTTTTGTCTTGAATCTTATGGATATGAATACTCTTGCCACAATAAAGAGAACTACATGGATAAATATGTTAGGTAGCATTCCACATCAAAAATTCTGTTTTTATCATTTACCTACTCGAGGACGAGCAGGAATTAATTAAGCTTGGGGATGCTTGATACGTCTCCAACGTATCTATAATTTTTGATTGTTCCATGCTATTATATTATCAACCTTGGATGTTTTTTATGCATTTATATGCTATTTTATATGATTTTTTGGACTAACCTAGAGCCTAGTGCCAGTTCCTGTTTTTTCCTTGTTTTAGAGTATCGCAGAAAAGGAAAATCAAACGGAGTCCAATTGACCTAAAACTTCATGGAACTTATTTTTGGAACGGAAGAAATCCAGGAGACTTGGAGTAGACGTCAGGGAAGCTTCGAGGGAGGCACGAGGCAGGGAGGCACGCCGTACCCCCCTGGGCGCACCACCCACCCTCGTGGCTCCCCTCGCCGACTTCTTTCGCTTATATATATCCATATACCCTAAAAACATCGGGGAGCAGAATAGATCGGAAGTTCCGCCGCCAGAAGCCTCTGTAGCCACCGAAAACCAATCTAGACCCGTTCCGGCCCCCTGCCAGAGGGGGGAGTCCCTCTCCGGTGTCCATCTTCATCATCTCGGTGCTCTCCATGACGAGGAGGGAGTAGTCCACCCTCTGGGCTGAGGGTATGTACCAGTAGCTATGTGTTTGATCTCTCTCTCTCTCTCATGTTCTTGAGGTGATACGATCTTGATGTATCGCGAGCTTTGCTATTATAGTTGGATCTTATGATGTTTCTCCCCCTCTACTCTCTTGTGATGGATTGAGTTTTCCCTTTGAAGTTATCTTATCGGATTGAGTCTTTAAGGATTTGAGAACACTTGATGTATGTCTTGCATGTGCTTATCTGTGGTGACAATGGGATATCACGTGATCCACTTGATGTATATTTTGGTGATCAACTTGCGAGTTTCGTGACTTCGTGAACTTATGCATAGGGGTTGGCACACGTTTTCGTCTTGACTCTCCGGTAGAAACTTTGGGGCACTCTTTGAAGTTCTTTGTGTTGGTTGAATAGATGAATCTGAGATTGTGTGATGCATATCGTATAATCATACCCACAGATACTTGAGGTGACATTGGAGTATCTAGGTGACATTAGGGTTTTGGTTGATTTCTGTCTTAAGGTGTTATTCTAGTACGAACTCTATGATAGATTGAACGGGAATAATAGCTTCGTGTTATTTTACTACGGACTCTTGAATAGATCGATCAGAAAGAATAACTTTGAGGTGGTTTCGTACCCTACCATAATCTCTTCGTTTGTTCTCCGCTATTAGTCACTTTGGAGTGACTCTTTGTTGCATGTTGAGGGATAGTTATATGATCCAATTATGTTATTATTGTTGAGAGAACTTGCACTAGTGAAATTATGAACCCTAGGCCTTGTTTCCTAGCATTGCAATACCGTTTGTGCTCACTTTTATCATTAGTTACGTTGCTGTTTTTATATTTTCAGATTACAAAAACCTATATCTACTATCTATATTGCACTTGTATCACCATCTCTTCGCCGAACTAGTGCACCTATACAATTTACCATTGTATTGGGTGTGTTGGGGACACAAGGGACTCTTTATTATTTGGTTGTAGGGTTGTTTAAGAGACACCATCTTCATCGTACGCCTCCCACGGAATGATAAACCTTAGGTCATCCACTTGAGGGAAATTTGCTGCTGTCCTACAAACCTCTACACTTGGAGGCCCAACAACGTCTACAAGAAGAAGGTTGTGTAGTAGACATCAAACACAAACACCGAATAACATTTATTTAGGTCCAACACTAATCCCGAAGGTAGAGGAGTGTGCGATGGTGATCTTATCAACCTTGCAATCACTTCCAACACACATTGTCACCTCGTCCTTAACTAGTCTCTGTTCATTTTGCAACTCCTGTTTCGAGTTACTAGCTAATCTTAGCAACTAAACCGGTATCAAATACACTGGGGTTACTATGAACACTAGTAAAGTACACATCAATAACATGTATATCAAATATACAGTTGTTCACTTTGCCATCCTTCTTATCCACCAAGTATTTGGGGTAGTTCTGCTTCCAGTGACCATTCCCTTTGTAGTAGAAGCACTTAGTTGTTGGGGAACATAGTAATTTCAAAAAAATCCCTACGCACACACGGGATCATGGTGATGCATAGCAACGAGAGGGGAGACTGTGTCCACGTACCCTCGTAGACCGAATGCGGAAGCGTTAGCACAACGCGGTTGATGTAGTCATACGTCTTCACGATCCAAGTACCGAACGCACGGCACCTCCGAGTTCTGCACACGTTCAACTCGATGACGTCCCGCGAGCTTCAATCTAGCAAATCTTCACAGGAGAGTTTCATTTAGCACGACGGCATGGTGACGGTGATGATGATGCTACCGACGCAGGGCTTCGCCTAAGCACCGGTACGATATGATCGAGCTGGATTATGGTGGAGGGGGGCACCGCACACGGCTAAGAGATCAATGATCAATTGTTGTGTCTCCAAGGGGTGCCCCTCTCCCCGTATATAAAGGAGTGGAGGATGGAGAGTGCCAGCCCTCTCTATGGCGTGCCCTAGGGGAGTCCTACTCCCACCGGGAGTAGGATTCCCCCTTTCCTAGTAGAACTAGGAGCCCTTCCAAGTAGTAGGAGTAGGAGAGAAGGAAAGGGAAAGAGAAGAGAAGGAAGGAGGGCGCGCCGCCCCTACCCCTAGTCCAATTCGGACTAAGCATAGGGGGGGCGCGCAGCCTCTCCTCTATCTTTCCCCTAAAGCCCAATAAGGCCCATATACTCCCCGGTGAATTCTCGTAACTCTCCGTTACTCCGAAAAATACCCGAATCACTCGAAACCTTTCCAATGTCCGAATATAGTCGTCCAATATATCTATCTTTATGTCTTGACCATTTCGAGACTCCTCGTCATGTCCCCCTCTCATCCGGGACTCCGAACTACCTTCGGTATATCAAAACACATAAACTCATAATACAAATCGTCACCGAACAATAAGCGTGCGGACCATACGGGTTCGAGAACTATGTAGACATGACCGAGACAGATCTCCGGTCAATAACCAATAGCAGAACCTGGATACTCATATTAGCTCCTACATATTCTACGAAGATCTTTATTGGTCAAACCGCATAACAACATACGTTGTTCCCTTTGTCATCGGTATGTTACTTGCCCGAGATTCGATCGTTGGTATCTCAATACCTAGTTCAATCTCGTTACCGGAAAGTCTCTTTACTTGTTCCGTAATACATCATCCCGCAACTAACTCATTAGCTACAATGCTTGCAAGGCTTATAGTGATGTGCATTACCGAGTGGGCCTAGAGATGCCTCTCCGACAATCGGAGTGACAAATCCTAATCTCGAAATACGCCAACCCAACATGTACCTTTGGAGACACCTGTAGAGCACCTTTATAATCACCCAGTTACGTTGTGACGTTTGGTAGCACACAAAGTGTTCCTCCAACAAACGGGAGTTGCATAATCTCATAGTCATAGGAACATGTATAAGTCATGAAGAAAGCAATAGCAACATACTAAACGATCGGGTGCTAAGCTAATGGAATGGGTCATGTCAATCAGATCATTCACCTAATGATGTGATCCCGTTAATCAAATAACAACTCTTTGTCTATGGTTAGGAAACATAACCATCTTTGATTAACGAGCTAGTCAAGTAGAGGCATACTAGTGACACTCTGTTTGTCTATGTATTCACACATGTATTATGTTTCCGGTTAATTCAATTCTAGCATGAATAATAAACATTTATCATGATATAAGGAAATAAATAATAACTTTATTATTGCCTCTAGGGCATATTTCCTTCAGTCTCCCACTTGCACTAGAGTCAATAATCTAGTTCACATCGCCATGTGATTTAACATCAATAGTTCACATCTTTCTATGATTAGTTCACATCTCCATGTGACTAACACCCAAAGGGTTTACTAGAGTCAATAATCTAGTTCACATCGCTATGTGATTTACACCCAAAGAGTGATCATGTTTTGCTTGTGAGAAATTTAGTCAACGGGTCTGCCACATTCAGAGCCGTATGTATTTTGCAAATTTTCTATGTCTACAATGCTTTGCACAGAGCTACTCTAGCTAATTTCTCCCACTTTCAATATGTATCTAGATTGAGACTTAGAGTCATCTAGATCGGTGTCAAAAGCTTGTATCGACGTAACTCTTTACGACGAACTCTTTTATCACCTCCATAACCGAGAAATATTTCCTTAGTCTTCTAAGGATAATTTTGACCGCTGTCCAGTGATCTACTCCTAGATCACTATTGTACTCCTTTGCCAGATACATACTAAGGTATACAATAGGACTGGTAAACAGCATAGCATTCTTTATAGAACCTATGATTGAGGCATAGGGAATGACTTTTCATTCTCTTTCTATTTTCTGATGTGGTCGGGTTTTGAGTCTTTACTCAACTTCACACCTTGCAACACAGGCAAGAACTCCTTCTTTGACTGTTCCATTTTGAACTACTTCAAAATCTTGTCAAGGTATGTACTTATTGAAAAAAACTTATCAAGCATCTTGATCTATCTCTATAGATCTTGATGCTCAATGTGTAAACAGCTTCATCGAGGTCTTTCTTTGAAAAAACTCTTTTCAAACACTCCTTTATGCTTTCCAGAAAATTCTACATTATTTCCGATCAATAATATGTCATTCACATATACTTATCAGAAATGCTGTAGTGCTCCCACTCACTTTCTTGTAAATACAGGCTTCACCGTAAGTCTATATAAAACCATATGCTTTGATCAACTCATCAAAGCATATATTCCAACTCCGAGATGCTTGCACCAGTCCATAGATGGATCGCTGGAGCTTGCTCACTTTGTTAGCACTTTTAGGATCGACAAAACCTTCTGGTTGCATCATATACAACTCTTCTTTTAAGAAATCCATGAAGGAATATAGTTTTGACATCCATTTGCCAGATTTCATAAAATGCGGCAACTGCTAACATGATTCGGACAGACTTTTAAGCATCGATGCGAGTGATAAAATCTCATCGTAATCAACACCTTGAACTTGTCGAAAACATTTTGTGACAATTCGAGCTTCATAGATAGTAACACTACTATCAACATATGTCTTCCTCTTGAAGATCCATTTATTTTCTATGGCTTGCCTATCATCGGGCAAGTCAACCAAAGTCCACACTTTGTTCTCATACATGGATCCCATCTCAGATTTCATGGCCTCAAGCCATTTCACGGAATCTGGGCTCATCATCGCTTCCTCATAGTTCATAGGTTCGTCATGGTCAATTAACATGACCTCTAGAAGAGGATTACCATACCACTCTGGTGCGGATCTCACTCTGGTTGACCTATGAGGTTCGTAGTAACTTGATCTGAAGTTACATGATCATCATCATTAGCTTCCTCACTAATTGGTGTAGGAGTCACAGAAACAGATTTTTGTGATGAACTACTTTCGAATAAGGGAGCAGGTACAGTTCTACTTTCCTCTCACTCACTTCTTTCAAGAGAAACTCCTTCTCTAGAAAGGATCCATTCTCAGCAACAAATATCTTGCCTTCGGATCTGTGATAGAAGGTGTACCCAACAGTTACTTTTGGGTATCCTATGAAGACGCACTTCTACGACTTGGGTTTGAGCTTATCAAGATGAAACTTTTTCACATAAGCATCGCAACCCCAAACTTTAAGAAACGACAGCTTAGGTTTCTTGCTAAACCACAGTTCATACGGTGTCGTCTCAACGGATTTAGATGGTGCCCTTTTTAATGTGAATGCAGCTGTCTCTAATGCATAACCCCAAAATGATAGTGGTAAATCGGAAAGAGACATCATAGATCGCACCATATCTAATAAAGTACGTTATGACGTTTGGACACACCATTACACTGTGGTGTTCCAGGTGGCGTGAGTAGTGAAACTATTTCACATTGTTTTTGACTGAAGGCCAAACTCGTAACTCAAATATTTTATCTCTGCAATCATATCGTAGAAACTTTTATTTTTCTTGTTACGATGATTCTCCACTTCACTCTAAAATTCTTTGAACTTTTCAAATGTTTCAGACTTATGTTTCATCAAGTAGATATACCCATATCTGCTCAAATCATCTGTGAAGGTCAGAAAATAACGATACTTGCCACGAGCCTTAACACTCATCGGACTGCATACATCAGTATGTATTATTTCCAACAAGTCTATTGCTCGCTCCATTGTTCCGGAGAATGGAGTCTTAGTCATCTTGCCCATGATGCATGGTTCGCAAGCATCAAGTGATTCATAATCAAGTGATTCCAAAAGCCCATTAGCATGGAGTTTCTTCATGCGCTTTACACCAATGTGACCTAAATGGTAGTGCCACAAATAAGTTGCACTATCATTATTAACTTTGCATCTTTTGGCTTCAATATGATGAATATGTGTATCGCTATGATCGAGATCCAACAAACTATTTTCATTGGGTGTATGACCATCAAAGGTTTTATTCATGTAAACAGAACAACAATTATTCTCCGACTTTAAATGAATAGCCGTATTGCAATAAACATGATCAAATCATACTCATGCTCAACGCAAACACCAAATAACATTTATTTAGGTTTAACACTAACCCCGAAAGTATATGGAGTGTGCGATGATGATCATATCATTCTTGGAACTACTTCCAACACACATCATCACTTCACCCGTAACTAGTTTCTGTTCATTCTGCAACTCCCGTTTCGAGTTACTACTCTTAGCAACTGAACAAGTATCAAATACCGAGGGGTTTTCTATAAACACTAGTAAAGTACACATCAATAACATGTATATCAAATATACCTTTGTTACTATGCCATCCTTCTTATCCAACAAGTATCTAGGGTAGTTCCACTTCCAGTGACCATTTCCTTTGCAGTAGTAGCACTCAGTTCCAGGCTTGGGTCTAGCTTCGGGCTTCTTCATGGGAGAAGCAACTTGCTGGCTATTCTTCTTTGAAGTTCCCTTTCTTTCCCTTTGCCCTTTTATTGAAACTAATGGTCTTGTTAACCATCAATACTTGATGCTATTTCTTGATTTCTACCTTCATCGATTTGAGTATCGCGAAGAGCTTGGGAATTAATTTCGTCATCCCTTGCATATTATAGTTCATCACGAAGTTCCAGTAACTTGGTGATAGTGACTAGAGAACTCTGTCAATCACCTTTTTATCTGGAAGATTAACTCCCACTTGATTCAAGAGATTGTAGTACTTAGACAATCTGAGCACATGCTCACTGGTTGAGCTATTCTCCTCCATCTTGTAGGCAAAGTAATGTCAGAGGTCTCATACCTCTCGACATTTGCATGAGTATGAAATACCAATTTCAACTCTGGAACATTTTATATGCTCCATGGCATTCAAAACATTTTTGAAGTCCCGGTTCTAATCCGTAAAGCATGGTGCACTAAACTATCAAGTAGTCATCATACCGAGCTTTGCTAAACGTTCATAACGTCTGCATATGCTCCTACAATAGGTCCGTCACCTAGCGGTGCATCGAGGACATAATTCTTCTATGCAACAACGAGGATAATCCTCAGATCACGGATCCAATCCGCATCATTGCTACTAACATCTTTCAATTTATTTTTCTCTAGGAACATATCAAAAATAAACGGGGAAGCTCTGTGCGAGCTATTGATCTACAACATAGATATGCAAATACTATCAAGACTAATTTCATGATAAATTTAAGTTCAATTGATCATACTACTTAAGAACTCCCACTTAGATAGACATCCCTCTAGTCATCTAAGTGATCACGATCACTTAGATAGACATCCCTCTAGTCATCTAAGTGATCACGTGATCCAAATCAACTAAACCATGTCCGATCATCACGTGAGATGGAGTAGTTTTCAATGGTGAACATCACTATGTTGATCATATCTACTATATGATTCACACTCGACCTTTCGGTCTCAGTGTTTCGAGGCCATATCTGCATATGCTAGGCTCATCAAGTTCAACCCGAGTATTCTACGTGTGTAAAACTGTCTTACACCCGTTGTAGATGAATGTAGAGATTATCACACCCGATCATCACGTGGTGTCTCGGCACGACGAACCTTGGCAACGGTGCATACTCAGGGAGAACACTTTTATCTTTAAATTTAGTGAGAGATCATCTTATAATGCTACCGTCAATCAAAGCAAATAAGATATCTAAAAGATAAACATCACATGCAATCATAATATGTGACATGATATGGCCATCATCATCTTGTGCTTTTGATCTCCATCTCCAAAGTACTGTAATGATCTCCATTGTTACCGGCATGACACTATGATCTCCATCGTCTTGATCTTTTATCAATGTGTCGCCACATGGTCGTCTCACCAGGTATTGCTTTTGCAACTATTGCTATCACATAGCGATAAAGTAAAGCAATTACGTAGCACTTGCATCTTATGCAAATAAAGAGACAACCATAAGGCTCCTGCCAGTAGCCAATAACTTTAACAAAACATGATCATCTCATACAACAATTTATATCTCATCACATCTTGACCATATCACACCACAACATGCCCTGCAAAAACAAGTTAGACGTCCTCTACTTTGTTGTTGCAAGTTTTACGTGGCTGCTACGGGCTGAGCAAGAACCGTTCTTACCTACGCATCAAAACCACAATGATAGTTCGTCAAGTTAGTGATGTTTTAACCTTCACAAGGACCGGGCATAGCCACAGTCGGTTCAACAAAAGTTGGAGAAACTGACACCCGCCAGCCACCTGTGTGCAAAGCACGTCGGTAGAACCAGTCTCGCGTAAGCGTACGTGTAATGTCGGTCCGGGCCGCTTCATCCAACAATACCGCCAAACCAAAATATGACATGTTGGTAAGCAGTATGACTTGTATCGCCCACAACTCACTTGTGTTCTACTCGTGCATATAACATCTACGCATAAACCTGGCTCGGATGCCACTGTTTAGGAATGTAGAAATATCATAAAAAATCCCTACGCACACACAGGATCATGGTGGTGCATAGCAACGAGAGGGGAGAGTGTGTCCATGTACCCTCGTAGACCGAATGCGGAAGCGTTAGCACAACGCGGTTGATGTAGTCGTACGTGTTCATGATCCGACCGATCCAAGTACCGAACGCACGGGACCTCCGAGTTCTGCACACGTTCAACATGATGACATCTCGCGAGCTCCGATCCAGCAAAGCTTCACAGGAGAGTTTCTTCAGCATGACGGCGTGGTGATGGTGATGATGATGCTACCGACACAGGACTTCGCCTAAGCACCGCTACAATATGATCGAGGTGGATTATGGTGGAGGGGGCACCACACACGGCTAAGAGATCAATGATCAATTGTTGTGTCTCCAAGGGGTGCCCCTCTCCCCGTATATAAAGGAGTGGAGGAGGGAGAGGGCCGTCCCTCTCTATGGCGCGCCCTAGGGGAGTCCTACTCCCATCGGGAGTAGGATACCCCCTTTCCTAGTAGAACTAGGAGCCCTTCCAAGTAGTAGGAGTAGGAGAGAAGGAAAGGGAAAGAGAAGAGAAGAGAAGGAAGGAGGGGGCGCCGCTCCCCCTAGTCCAATTCGGACTAAGCATTGGGGGGCGCACAGCCTCTCCTCTCTCTTTCCCCTAAAGCCCAATAAGGCCCATATACTCCCAGGCGAATTCCCGTAACTCTCCGGTACTCCAAAAAATACCCGAATCACTCGGAACCTTTCCGATGTCTGAATATAGTCGTCCAATATATCGATCTTTACGTCTCGACCATTTTGAGACTCCTCGTCATGTCCCCGATCTCATCCGGGACTCTGAACTACCTTCGGAGCATCAAAACACATAAGCTCATAATACAAATCGTCACCGAACATTAAGCGTGCAGACCATACGGGTTCGAGAACTATTAGACATGACCGAGACACGTCTCCGGTCAATAACCAATAGCGGAACCTGGATGCTCATATTGGCTCCTACACTACTAGAAAAAGGCTATTAGTGGCGCACCTATTTTGGCTATTAATGGCGCACTATAGGTGCGCCACTATTACCACGCCACTGGTAACAAATACTAATGGAGCACCTCTGGTGCGCCATTAGTATTGCAGGTAAAAATGGCGCACCTTGTTGTGCGCCATTACTATTGCTACAGGTGCGCCACTGGTAACTTTTTTAAAAAAATTTTGATTTTTTTTCTGAATTTTGAAGGCTGGAAAATAGTAGTGGCGCACCGTGTAACCCCCATTGTGCGCCATTGCTGTTTTTGAATTATGAATTTGGATCTGGATTGCGATTTTTTTGCCCTTTTTTTGCTCATTTTTTTTGCATGATATTTTTTCAAATTTTGTTCTCGTTTTTGGATCTTGTACATTCTTTTGCCGGAGAGGAGCTCGCCTACATCGTCGGAGAGGAGGAGGAGGAGGAGGTCACCGGAGAGGAGCTCACCTACATCGCTCGAGAGAGGAGGAGGTCGCCGGAGAGGAGTTCACCGGAGAGGAGGGAGGATAAACCGTGAGGGGAGGGGAGGAGAGGAGGGAGGAGGAGCTCACCGGAGAGTAGGGAGGAGCTCACCGGAGAGGAGGGAGGAGAACCCGTGAGGGGAGGGAAGGAGAGGAGGGAGGAGGAGGTCGCCAGAGAGGAGGAGGAGGAGGAGGTCGCCGGAGAGGAGGAGGAGGAGGTCGCCGGAGAGGAGGAGAGGAGTATGGTGGAGGAGAGGAGGGGAGATGGAGTGGAGGATAGGAGGAGATGGAGATAAAGATGAAGAGGTAAGGAGGAGTGGACCCCGCCCAGCCATATATACGGCATAGTAATGACGCACCGTGGGCAGGTGCACCATTACTATTTTTTTATTTTTTATTTATTTTGAATTTTGAAGGCGGGAAGATAGTAATGGCGCACCTTGGGCAGGTGCGCCGTTACTAAAACAATTTAATTTTTTTTATTTTGAATTTTGAAGACGGGAAGATAGTAATGGCGCACCTTGGGCAGGTGCGCCATTACTAACTTTTTTTATTTTTTTGATATAGTTTGAATTTTAAAGGCGGGAAGATAGTAATGGCGCACCATGGGCAGGTGCGCCATTACTGAGTTTGAATTTTTTTGCCTCTCCAGATCTTGAAAGCCCCGTAACTTTTTTTCTGTTAGGTTTTTGAGGATTCTAGAAAATCGAATACGGGCATAGCCGTCAAATTCGGATGTAACTTTTTGAGTAGATGATTTTTCATATAAAAAACTTTTTCATCAGAGGTCGTATGCAAAAGTTACGGCCATTTTACCGAAACACGGCGGCCTTTTGCAAAAAAAAAAATCAAAATTCATGTTTGTTAATTTTCCTAACAAATAGAACACATAACACATGGGCATCTATTTTTTTGAATTTTTTTAGAATCTTTTATCATTTTCTTTTATTTTTAAAAAACCTAAAAGGCGATAAACGGAGGGGGTTGTGTGTGTGAGACATAGCAATGGCGCACCACACCTAGGTGCGCCACTGCTGTGTCGCATAGCAGTGGCGCACCTAGGTGTGGTGCGCCATTGCTATGTCTCGTGGGGGGTGGATCAAAACAATAGCAATGGCGCACTGCTCATGTGGTGCGCCATTAGTAAAAACATAGCAATGGATATAGCAGTGGCGCACCACATACACGGTGCGCCATTAATGTCCATATTAGTTATAGCCATTTTCCTAGTATTGCTACATATTCTACAAAGATCTTTATCGGTCAAACCGCATAACAACATACGTTGTTCCCTTTGTCATCGGTATGTTACTTGCCCGAGATTCGATCGTCGGTATCTCAATACCTAGTTCAATCTCGTTACCGAAAAGTCTCTTTACTCATTCCGTAATACATCATCCCGCAACTAACTCATTAGTTAGAATGCTTGCAAGGCTTATAGTGATGTGCATTACCGAGTGGGCCCAGAGATACCTCTCCGACAATCGGAGTGACAAATCCTAATCTCGAAATACGCCAACCCAACAAGTACCTTTGGGGACACTTGTAGAGTACCTTTATAATCACCCAGTTGCGTTGTGACGTTTGGTAGCACACAAAGTGTTCCTCTGGTAAACGGGTGTTGCATAATCTCATAGTCATAGGAACATGTATAAGTCATGAAGAAATCAATAGCAGAATACTAAACGATCAAGTGCTAAGCTAACAGAATGGGTCAAGTCAATCACATCATTCTCCTAATGATGTGATCCTGTTAAGAAAATGACAACTCATGTCTATGGCTAGGAAACATAACCATCTTTGATCAACGAGCTAGTCAAGTAGAGGCATACTAGTGACACTCTGTTTGTCTATGTATTCACACATGTATCATGTTTCCGGTTAATACAATTCTAGCATCAATAATAAACATTTATCATGATATAAGGAAATAAATAATAACTTTATTATTGCCTCTAGGGCATATTTCCTTCATTTGTTTTAGGCTTAGGTCTAGATTTGGGTTTCTTCACGGGAGTGGCAACTTGGTTGCCATTCTTTCTTGAAGTTCTGTTTCTTTTCCTTTGCCCCTTTCCTTGAAACTAGTGGTCTTGTTAACCATCAACACTTGATGCTCTTTCTTGATTTCTACCTTCACCGATTTTAGCATCGCGAAGAGCTCGGGAATCGTTTTCGTCATCCCTTGCATATTATAGTTCATCACGAAGTTCTAGTAGCTTGGTGATAGTGACTAGAGAACTCTATCAATCACTATCTTATCTGGAAGATTAACTGCCACTTGATTCAAGCGATAGTAGTACTCAGACATTCTGAGCACATGCTCAGTAGTTGAGTTATTCTCCTCCATCTTGTAGGCAAAATACTTGTCAGAGGTCTCATACCTCTCGACTCGGGCATGAGTCTGAAATACCAATTTCAGCTCTTGGAACATCTTATATGCTCCGTGGTGTTCAAAACATTTTCGAAGTCCCGGTTCTAAGCCGTAAAGCATGGTGCACTAAACTATCAAGTAGCCATCATACCGAGCTTGCCAAACGTTCATAAAGTATGCATCTGCTCCTGCAATAGGTCTGTCACCTAGCGGTGCATCAAGGACATAATTCTTCTGTGCAGCAATGAGGATAGTCCTCAGATCACGGACCCAGTCTGCATCATTGCTACTATCATCATCCAACTTATATTTCTGTAGGAACATATCAAAAAATAAACGGGGAGCTACGTCGCAAGCTATTGATCTACAACATGGATATGCAAATATTATCAGGACTAAGTTCATGATAAATTAAAGTTCAATTAATCATATTACTTAAGAACTCCCACTTAGATAGACATCCCTCTAGTCATCTAAATGATCGCGTGATCCATATCAACTAAACCATGTCCGATCATCACGTGAGATGGAGTAGTTTTCAATGGTGAACATCACTATGTTGAGCATATCTACTATATGATTATTCACATTCGAACTTTCGGTCTTCAGTGTTCCGAGGCCATATCTACACAGCTAGGCTCGTCAAGTTTAACCCGAGTATTATGCATGTGGAAAACTGGCTTGCACCCGTTGTATGTGAACGTAGAGCTTATCACACCCGATCATCACGTGGTGTCTCAGAACGACGAACTGTAGCAACAGTGCATACTCAGGGAGAACACTTATAACTTGAAATTTAGTGAGAGACCATCTTATAATGCTACCGCCGTACTAAGCAAAATAAGATGCATAAAAGATAAACATCACATGCAATCAAAATAAGTGATATGATATGGCCATCATCATCTTGTGCCTTCGATCTCCATCTCCAAAGCACCGTCATGATCACTATCGTAACCGGCTTGACACCTTGATCTCCATCGTAGCATCGTTGTCGTCTCGACAACTATTGCTTCTATGACTATCGCTACCGCTTAGTGATAAAGTAAAGCAATTACATGGCGATTGCATTTTATACAATAAAGCGACAACCATATGGCTCCTGCCAGTTGCCGATAACTGTTACAAAACATGATCATCTCATACAACAATTTATATCTCATCACGTATTGACCATATCACATCACAACATGCCCTGCAGACGTCCTCTACTTTGTTATTGCAAGTTTTACATGGCTGCTACGGGCTTCTAGCAAGAACCGTTCGTACCTATGCATAAAAACCACAACGATTTTTCGTCAAGTGTGCTGTTTTAACCTTCAACAAGGGTCGGGCGTAGTGAAACTCGATTCAACTAAAGTTGGAGAAACAGGCACCCTCTAGCCACCTGTGTGCGAAGCACGTCGGTAGAACCAGTCTCATGAACGCGGTCATGTAATGTCGGTCCGGGCCGCTTCATCCAACAATACCACCGAATTAAAGTAAGACATTGCTGGTAAGCAGTATGACTATTATCACCCACAACTCTTTGTGTTCTACTCATGCATATAACATCTACGCATAGACCTGGCTCGGATGCCACTTTTGGGGAACGTAGTAATTCAAAAAAGTTCCTACGATCATGCAAGATCTAACTAGGAGATGCATAGCAATGAGAGGGGAGAGTGTGTCCACATACCCTCGTAGACCGAAAGCGGAAGCATTTAGTAACGCGGTTCATGTAGTCGAACGTCTTCATGATCTAACTGATCCAAGTACCGAACGTACGACACCTCCGTGTTCAGCACACGTTTAGCTCGATGTTGTCCCTCGAGCTCTTGATCCAGTTGAGGACGAGGAAGAGTTCCGCCAGCATGACGGCGTGGCGATGGTGATGATGAAGTTACCGGCGCAGGGCTTCGCCTAAGCACTACGACGATATGACCAAGGTGTGTAACTGTGGATGGGGGCACCGCACACGGCTAAGACAAATCTTGGAGTGCCTTTGGGGTGCCCCCTGCCCATGTATATAAAGGGGGTAGGGAGAGAGGCCGGCCCTCCTAGGGGTGCGCCAAGTGTAGGGAGTCCAACTAGGACTCCCAAGTCCTAGTAGGATTCCCTTTCCTTTTCAGAGTAGGAAAGAAGGAAAGGAAGGAGAGGGAGAAGGAAAGGGGGGGCCGCGCCCCCACCCCTTGTCCAATTCAGTTTGGGAAGGGGGGAGGTGTGCGCCACCTCATGGCCCTTCTTCCCTCTCTCCACTAAAGCCCAATATGGCCCATTAACTTCCCCCGGCGAATTCCCGTAACTCTCCGATACTTCAAAAAATACCCGAATCACTCGGAACCTTTCCGATGTCCGAATATTGCCTTCTAATATATCAATCTTTACCTCTAGACCATTTTGAGACTCCTCGTCATGTCCGTGATCTCATTTGGGACTCCGAACAAACTTCGGTCATCAAATCACGTAACTCATAATATTAATTGTCATCGAACGTTAAGCGTGTGGACCCTATGGGTTCAAGAACTATGTAGACATGACCGAGACACAACTCCGGTCAATAACCAATAGTGGAACCTGGATGTTCATATTGCCTCCTACATAGTCAATGAAGATCTTTATCGGTCAAACCGCATAACAACATACGTTCACTACTAGGGAAAAGCCTAGCGGTAGCGCGAGTTTTAGGCATAGTAGTAGCGCGGGTGGCGGCGCTACTAGTACGACGCTACAGCTAAAGCTTAGCAGTCGTGGGCTGAACCGCGCTACTGCTATATCCACTTAGTAGTCGCGCTTCACTGAAAAGACGCTATTGATAACTACTAGTAGCGTCTCTCGCAGCCCGCGCTACCACTACTATTCTGTATTATATTTATTTTTATTTCATGTTGTATTCATACACCTTTACACAAGTTTTCATACATCAGCAATTTAGAGTTTGTTTTTACATCAAAATGAGTTATTACATCACTGGGTGAAACTAGTCCACGGTACTTTCACCCAATGATATAATAAATATCATCATCATATCATTAACAACTTATAATCATAATACATCATTGTCATATAACACCTACTCATGATCATCATTTTCATCAATGAGACATCATATAGCAAGTTGGTCACTAGTCATAATCACAACTCCTCATCATCATAAACTCTAACACATTGTACCACATAATTGAAGGAAATATGCCCTAGAGGCAATAATAAAATTATTATTCATTTCCTTATTTCATGATAAATGTTTATTATTCATGCTAGAATTGTATTAACCAAAAACATAATACTTGTGTGAATACATAGACAAACAGAGTGTCACTAGTATGCATCTACTAGACTAGCTCGTTAATCAAAGATGGTTATGTTTCCTAACCATAGACAAAGAGTTGTTATTTGATTAACGGGATCACATCATTAGGAGAATGATGTAATTGACATGACCCATTCCATTAGCTTAGCACCCGATCGTTTAGTATGTTGCTATTGCTTTCTTCATGACTTATACATGTTCCTATGACTATGAGATTATGCAACTCCCCTTTACCGGAGGAACACTTTGTGTGCTACCAAACGTCACAACATAATTGGGTGATTATAAAGGAGCTCTACAGGTGTCTCCAAAGGTGAATGTTGGGTTGGCGTATTTTGATATTAGGATTTGTCACTCCGATTGTCAGAGAGGTATCTCTGGGCCCTCTCGGTAATGCACATCACATAAGCCTTGCAAGCATTACAACTAATGAGTTAGTTGCGAGATGATGTATTACGAAACGAGTAAAGAGACTTGCCGGTAACGAGATTGAACTAGGTATTGAGATACCGACGATCGAATCTCGGGCAAGTAACATACCGATGACAAAGGGAACAGCGTATGTTGTTATGCGGTCTGACCGATAAAGATCTTCGTAGAATATGTAGGAGCCAATATGAGCATCCAGGTTCCTCTATTGGTTATTGACCGGAGACATGTCTCGGTCATGTCTACATTGTTCTCGAACCCATATGGTCCGCACGCTTAAGGTTTCGATGACAGTTATATTATGAGTTTATGAGTTTTGATGTACCAAAGGAGTCCGGAGTCCCGGATGAGATCGGGGACATGACGAGGAGTCTCGAAATGGTTGAGGTTTAAAGATCGATATATTGGACGACTATATTCGGACATCCGAAAGGTTCCGAGTGATTCGGGTATTTTCAGAGGTACCGGGGAGTTACGGGAATACGAGGAAGAAGCAATGGGCCTTAATGGGCCATAGTGGAAAGGACCAGGAGGTGGCGCGCGCCCCTCCCAAGCCCAGTCCGAATTGGACAAGGGGTTTGGGGCACGGCCCCTCTCTCCCTTCCTTCCCCTCTTCCCCCCTTTCCCCCCTTCTCCTAGTTGGACTAGGAAAGGAGGAAACCTACTCCAACTAGGAGTAGGAATCCTACTCCCTGGCGCGCCCCTCCTAGGGCCGGCCTCCTCCCCCTTGCTCCTTTATATACGGGGGCAGGGGGGCACCTCTAGACACACAAGTTGATCTTCGTGATTGTTCTCTTAGCCGTGTGCGGTGCCCCCCTCCACCATAATCCTCGATAATATTGTAGCGGTGCTTAGGCGAAGCCCTGCGATAGTAGAACATCAAGATCGTCACCACGCCGTCATGCTGACGAAACTCCTCCCCGAAGCTTTGCTGGATCGGAGCCCGGGGAGCATCATCGAGCTGAACGTGTGCCAAGAACTCGGAGGTGCCGGAGTAACGGTGCTTGGATCGGTTGGACCGGGAAGACGTACGACTACTTCCTCTACGTTGCGTCAACGCTTCCGCTGTCGGTCTACAAGGGTACGTAGATCACACTCTCCCCTCTCGTTGCTATGCATCACCATGATCTTGCGTGTGCGTAGGAATTTTTTTGAAATTACTACGTTACCCAACAGTGGTATCAGAGCCTAGGTTTTATGGTTTGATGTTTTATGCACGAGTAGAACACAAGTGAGTTGTGGGCGATATAAGTCATACTGCTTACCAGCATGTCATACTTTGGTTCGGCGGTATTGTTGGATGAAGCGGCCAGGACCGACATTACGCGTACGCTTACGCGAGATTGGTTCTACCACCGTGCTTTGCACACAGGTGGTTGGCAGGTGTCAGTTTCTCCAACTTTAGTTGAACAAAGTATGGCTACGCCCGGTCCTTGCGAAGGTTAAAACAGCACCAACTTGACAAACTATCGTTGTGGTTTTGATGCGTAGGTAAGATTGGTTCTTGCTTAAGCCCGTAGCAGCCACGTAAAACTTGCAACAACAAAGTAGAGGACGTCTAACTTGTTTTTGCAGGGCATGTTGTGATGTGATATGGTCAAGACGTGATGAGATATAAGTTGTTGTATGAGATGATCATGTTTTGTTGAAGTTATCGGCAACTGGCAAAATCCTTATGGTTGTCTCTCTATTGCATAAGATGCAAGTGTCCAATAATTGCTTTACTTTATCGCTATGCGATAGCAATAGTTGCAAGAGCAATTGTTGGCGAGACGACCACGTGACGACACATTGATATAGATCAAGATGATGGAGATCATGGTGTCATGCCAGTGACGATAGAGATCATGACAGTACTTTGGAGATGGAAATCAAAGACGCAAGATGATGATGGCCATATCATGTCACATGTTTTGATTGCATATGATGTTTATCTTTTATACATCTTATTTTGCTTAGTTTGACGGTAGCATTTTAAGTTGATCTCTCACTAATTATCCAGAAGTGTTCTCCCTGAGTATGCACCGTTGCGAAAGTTCTTCGTGCTGAGACACCACGTGATGATCGGGTGTGATAGGCTCAACGTTCAAATACAACGGGTGCAAAATAGTTGCACACGCGGAATACTCAGGTTAAACTTGATGAGCCTAGCATATACAGATATGGCCTCGGAACACGGAGACCGAAAGGTCGAGCGTGAATCATATAGTAGATATGATCAACATAGTGATGTTCACCATTGAAACTACTCCATCTCACGTGATGATCGGACATGGTTTAGTTGATTTGGATCACGTGATCACTTAGAGGATTAGAGGGATGTCTGTCTAAGTGGGAGTTCTTAAGTAATATGATTAAATTGAACTTAAATTTATCATGAACTTAGTCCTGATAGTATTTTGCAAATTATGTTGTAGATCAATAGCTCGCATTGTTGCTTCCCTGTGTTTATTTTCATATGTTCCTCGAGAAAACTAAGTTGAAATATGATGGTAGCAATTACACGGACTGGGTCCGTAACTTGAGGATTATCCTCATTGCTGCATAGAAGAATTATGTCCTTGATGCACCGCTAGCTGACAAACCTATTGCAGGAGCAGATGCAGACGTTATGAACGTTTGGCTAGCTAAATATGATGACTACTTGATAGTTTAATGCACCATGCTTAACGGCTTAGAATCGGGACTTCAAAGACGTTTTGAACGTCATGGACCATATGAGATGTTCCAGGAGTTGAAGTTAGTATTTCAAGCAAATACTCGAGTTGAGAGATATGAAGTCTCCAACAAGTTCTATAGCTAAAAGATGGAGGAGAATCGCTCAACTAGTGAGCATGTGCTCAGATTGTCTGGGTACTACAATCGCTTGAATCAAGTGGGAGTTAATCTTCCAGATAAGATAGTGATTGACAGAATTCTCTAGTACCATCACCAAGTTAGTAGAACTTCGTGATGAACTATAATATGCAAGGGATAACAGAAACGATTCCCAAGCTTTTCGTGATGCTGAAATCGACGAAGGTAGAAATCAAGAAAAACATCAAGTGTTGATGGTTGACGAAACCACTAGTTTCAAGAAAAAGGGCAAAGGGAAGAAGGGGAACTTCAAGAAGAACGGCAAGCAAGTTGCTGCTCAAGTGAAGAAGCCCAAGTCTGGTCCTAAGCCTGAGACTAAGTGCTTCTACTACAAAGGGACTGGTCACTGGAAGCGGAACTACCCCAAGTGATTGGCGGATAAGAAGGATGGCAAAGTGAACATAAGTATATTTGATATACATGTTATTGATGTGTACTTTACTAGTGTTTATAGCAACCCCTCAGTATTTGGTACTAGTTCAGTTGCTAAGAGTAGTAACTCGAAACGGGAGTTGCAGAATGAATAGAGACTAGTTAAGGGTGAAGTGACAATGTGTGTTGGAAGTGGTTCCAAGATTGATATGGTCATCATCGCATACTCCCTATACTTTCGGGATTAGTATTGAACCTAAATAAGTGTTATTTGGTGTTTGCGTTGAGCATGAATATGATTTGATCATGTTTATTGCAATACGGTTATTCATTTAAGTAAGAGAATAAATTGTTGTTCTGTTTACATATATGGTTACACACCCAATGAAAATGGTTCATTGGATCTCGATTGTAGTGATACACATATTCATAATATTGAAACCAAAAGATGCAAAGTTAATAATGATAGTACAACTTATTTGTGGCACTGCCGTTTAGGTCATATTGGTGTAAAGCACATGAAGAAACTCCATGCTGATGGACTTTTGGAATAACTTGATTATGAATCAGTTGATGCTTACGAACCATGCCTCATGGGCACGATGACTAAAACTTCATTCTCCGGAACAATGCAGCAAGCAACAGATTTGTTGGAAATCATGCATACTGATGTATGTGGACCGATGAATATTGAAGCTCGCAGCAGGTATAATTATTTTCTGATCTTCACAGATGATTTGAGCAGATATGAGTATATCTACTTGATGAAACACAAGTCTGAAATATTTGAAAAGTCCAAAGAATTTCAGAGTGAAGTGGAGAATCATCGTAACAAAAATAAAAGTTTCTACGATATGATCACAGAAGTAAAATATTTGAGTTACGAGTTTTGCCTTCAGTTAAAACAATGTGAAATAGTTTCACTACTCACGCCACCTGGAACACCACAGTGTAATGGTGTGTCCGAACGTCGTAATTGTACTTTACTTGATATGGTGCGATCTATGATGTCTCTTACAGATTTACTGCTACCGTTTTGGGGTTATGCATTAGAGACAGCTACATTCACGTTAAATAGGGCACCATCTAAATCCGTTGAGATGACACCGTATGAACTATGGTTTGGCAAGAAACCTAAGCTATCGTTTCTTAAAGTTTGGGACTGCGATGCTTATGTGAAAAAGTTTCAACATGATAAGCTCGAACCAAAATGGGAGAAGTAAATCTTCATAGGTTACCCAAAAGAAAATGTTGGGTACACCTTCTATCACAGATCCGATGGCAAGTTATTCATTGCTGAGAATGGATCCTTTCTAGAGAAGGAGTTTCTCACGAAAGAAGTGAGTGGGAGGAAAGTAAGAAAACTTGATAAGGTAATTGTACCTTCTCCCTTATTGGAAAGTAGTTCATCACAGAAATCTGTTCTTGTGACTACTACACCAATGAGTGAGGAAGCTAATGATGATAATCATGTAAGTTCAGATCAAGTTACTACCGAATCTCGTAGGTAAACCAGAGTGAGATCCGCACCAGAGTGGTACGGTCATCCTGTTCTGTAAGTCATGTTACTAGACCATGACGAACCTACGAACTATGAGGAAGCGATGATGAGCCCAGATTCCGCGAAATGGTTTGAGACCATGAAATCTGAGATATGATCCATGTATGAGAACAAAGTATGGACTTTGATGGATTTGCCCGTTGATCGGCAAGCCATAGAAAATAAATGGATCTTCAAGAGGAAGACAGACGCTGATAGTAGTGTTACTATCTACAAAGCTAGAATTGTCGAAAAAGGTTTTCAACAAGTTCAAGGTGTTGACTACGATGAGAGTTTCTCACTCGTATCTATGCTTAAGTCTGTCCGAATCATGTTAGCAATTGCCGCATTTTATGAAATCTGGCAAATGGATAAACAAAACTTCATTCCTTAATGGATTTATTAAAGAAGAGTTGTATATGATGCAACTAGAAGGTTTTGTCGATCCTAAAGGTGTTAACTAAATATGCAAGCTCCAGCGATCCATCTATGGACTGGTGCAAGCATCTCGGAGTTGGAATATACGCTTTGATAAGTTGATCAAAGCATATAGTTTTATACAGACTTGCGGTGAAGCCTGTATTTACAAGAAAGTGAGTGGGAGCAGTACAACATTTCTGATAAGTATATGTGTGACATATTGTTGATCGGAGATGATGTAGAATTATTCTGCAAAGCATAAAGGAATGTTTGAAAAGAGTTTTTTCAAAGAAAGACCTCGGTGAAGCTGCTTACATATTGAGCATCAAGATCTATAGAGATAGATCAAGACGCTTGATAAGTTTTTCAATGAGTACATACCTTGACAAGATTTTGAAGTAGTTCAAAATGGAACAGTCAAAGAAGGAGTTCTTGCCTGTGTTGCAAGGTGTGAAGTTGAATAAGACTCAAAACCCGACCACGGCAGAAGATAGAGAGAGAATGAAAGTCATTCCCTATGCCTCAGCCATAGGTTCTATAAAGTATGCCATGCTGTGTACCAGACCTATTGTATACCCTGCCCTAAGTTAGGCAAGGGAGTACAATAGTGATCTAGGAGTAGATCACTGGACATTGGTCAAAATTATCCTTAGTGGAATAAGGATATGTTTCTCGATTATGGACATGAAAAAAAAGGTTCATCATAAAGGGTTATGTCGATGCAAGTTTTGACACTGATCCAGATGACTCTAAGTCTTAATCTGGATACATATTGAAAGTGGGAGCAATTAGCCAGAGTAGCTCCGTGCAGAGCATTGTTGACATAGAAATTTGCAAAATACATACGGATCTGAATATGGCAGACCCGTTGACTAAACTTCTCTCACAGGCAAAACATAATCACACCTTAGTACTCTTTGGGTGTTAATCACATAGCGATGTGAACTAGATTATTGACTCTAGTAAACCCTTTGAGTGTTGGTCACATAATGATGTGAACTATTGGTGTTAAATCACATAGCAATGTGAACTAGATTATTGACTCTAGTGCAAGTGGGAGACTGAAGGAAATATGCCCTAGAGGAAATAATAAAGTTATTATTTATTTACTTATTTCATGATAAATGTTTATTATTCATGCTAGAATTGTATTAACCAGAAACATAATACATGTGTGAATACATAGACAAACAGAGTGTCACTAGTATGCCTCTACTAGACTAGCTCGTTAATCAAAGATGGTTATGTTTCCTAACCATAGACAAAGAGTTGTTATTTGATTAATGGGATCACATCATTAGGAGAATTATGTGATTGACATGACCCATTCCATTAGCTTAGCACCCGATCGTTTAGTATGTTGCTATTGCTTTCTTCATGACTTATACATGTTCCTATGACTATGAGATTATGCAACTCCCGTTTACCGGAGGAACACTTTGTGTGCTACCAAACGTCACAACGTAAATGGGTGATTATAAAGGAGTTCTACAGGTGTCTCCAAAGGTGAACGTTGGGTTGGCGTATTTCGAGATTAGGATTTGTCACTCCGATTGTCGGAGAGGTATCTCTGGGCCCTCTCGGTAATGCACATCACATAAGCCTTGCAAGCATTACAACTAATGAGTTAGTTGCGAGATGATGTATTACAAAACGAGTAAAGAGACTTGCCGGTAACGAGATTGAACTAGGTATTGAGATACCGACGACCGAATCTCGGGCAAGTAACATACCGATGACAAAGGGAACAGCGTATGTTGTTATGCGGTCTGACCGATAAAGATCTTTGTAGAATATGTAGGAGCCAATATGAGCATCCAGGTTCCGCTATTGGTTATTGACCGGAGACATGTCTCGGTCATGTCTACATTGTTCTCGAACCCGTAGGGTTCGCACGCTTAAGGTTTCGATGACAGTTATATTATGAGTTTATGAGTTTTGATGTACCGAAGGAGTCCGTAGTCCCAGATGAGATCGGGGACATGACGAGGAGTCTCGAAATGGTCGAGACGTAAAGATCGATATATTGGACACTATATTCGGACATCGGAAAGGTTCCGAGTGATTCGGGTATTTTCAGAGGTACCGGGGAGTTACGGGAATACGAGGAAGAAGAGATGGGCCTTAATGGGCCATAGTGGAAAGGACCAGGAGGTGGCGCGCGCCCCTCCCAAGCCTAGTCTGAATTGGACAAGGGGTTTGGGGCGCGGCCCCTCTCTCCCTTCCTTCCCCTCTTCCCCCCTTCCCCCCCTTCTCCTAGTTGGACTAGGAAAGGAGGAAACCTACTCCAACTAGGAGTAGGAATCCTACTCCCTGGCACGCCCCTCCTAGGGACAGCCTCCTCCCCTTGCTCCTTTATATACGGGGGCAGGAGGGCACCTCTAGACACACAAGTTGATCTTCGTGATCATTCTCTTAGCCGTGTGCGGTGCCCCCCTCCACCATAATCCTCAATAATATTGTAGCGGTGCTTAGGCGAAGCCCTGCGACAGTAGAACATCAAGATCGTCACCACGCCGTCGTGCTGATGGAACTCCTCCCCGAAGCTTTGTTGGATCGGAGCCCAGGGAGCGTCGTCGAGCTAAACGTGTGCCAAGAACTCAGAGGTGCCGGAGTAACGGTGCTTGGATCGGTTGGACCGGGAAGACGTACGACTACTTCCTCTATGTTGCGTCAACGCTTCCGCTGTCGGTCTACAAGGGTACGTAGATCACACTCTCCCCTCTCGTTGCTATGCATCACCATGATCTTGCGTGTGCGTAGGAACAAATTTGAAATTACTACGTTACCCAACAATAATAACACATTGTATTTAGGACCTACTTCTCTCTCATAGGACCTACTACCTTCTCTTAGGTAAAATATCATAAAACAAGATAGGTCCTGAGTCTCCATTATGTAGAATGGATATTTTTCATGTCTCCAATTTTTGCCTTTCACACAATGTTGCTTCCAAGTACCTCCTTACGACTGTCCATACATTTTTTCCATTCTTTGATTTTTCATGTCTTCACTGGTTTTTAGATATCCGATATGGACATGTGAGATTCGTAGGATGACCTGGCCATATGTTCAAAACATCAAGGCGACCATTCTGATACATCAGATGAGGCACACAATCCTTCGGGGTTTTCTGTTGAAAAACATAATAATAACTTCGCAGTTAGCAATGTAGTTCAGCTTTAGAAGAATTTATGCAAAAAGATGCACGAATGTCGTAATAGTAAAAAATCTTACCATGGCATCTCCATGGATGTTACTGTGGTTCAACACATGCACTAGTGGCACGTATTGACCATAATGTGGAGGAGTTTTATAATAGATATTCTAATTTTCAAGATCAGTACAAAATGTGATCAGATGAATTTTCTCCTGATAGGTTAATTCTGAGCCATCGGTGTAGTGGGTTCTGTCTACCATCTTCAGCACATTGTTTGAAGAATGAAAATAAGCTTTCAATGGAAATAAGTTGTCAACTATTTTGAAATAAACAATATAAATTAGTTAATAACTATGTTTTAGAAACTCACATAGCGGTAGAATTGGAAGCGTGTCAAATAGGACCCAAATGTCCATATTGTCTTGGTCAATGTCAGGATCACCAAGATCCATGGTGACAAGCATACCCTCATAAAAACCATACATCTTGCAAAGTGCTTCCCACTTTGTGCAACCAAAATGGGTTACGCTCTGAGAATTGTACATATTTACTTCAAAATCCATATCATGATGGGTCCTTAGGTGAATTTTCTTAGTTTCGAAACTTTCATGGTCTTCAAAACACATCCTCTCCAAGACATAGCATCTTGCGTGGCATGGAATAAGCTACTCGAATTGTAAAAGATGAAAATTACACGTTGAAATAGTTGAAGTCATGCTTAATTACGAAAAAACTTGTCGTCGTTGCATATCGTTTCAACATCGAAGGTCTCCTAAAGCTTAATGCTGAAGCACCATCTTCGTCCAGGTGAGGCCTGTCGCACAGACCTCGGTCGTCGTTGCACCAGCTGCACTCCCCCGGGAGACATTCGTCGTCCGATGACGACATTTTCTATGTTCATAATTCAAAGATTAAACTTTTACAATTCAATATATATACTACAAAAACTAAATTAGATCATTATTATTCATCACGGGTTGACTATCGGTCTGCCGAGTCTTTTTCTAAAAGTCAACCCCAAATTTCATTTAATTATTTTCCTAGAAAATCCAGGCCACTCGATATTTCCTACATATTCTAGCACAAGTCATGCCAGAATTCACGGAAAAATACGGCATGACCTTTGCTAAAAAAGGACATATCGAGCGCCTGAAATTTGCCGGAACAAAAATTAATCAACACTCCGGCAAACATAGGCCACTCGGAGGTGTAACCTGCAAACATGACTGACCACTTGGGGCAAGCACATATCCTATTTGAGCAACACAAGATATACATGTTTTTATCTACATCATATGAGCATTCAAATTTGATGGTCATTGCATTTCAATGGTTGAAAATATGAGCCAAAACATTTCAAAATATCTTATAGGACTCATATTGACATGGAGATTTGGCTGGTCTCACCTCGAGGTCGGAGGGGGTCGGTGACAGGGACGACGGCGGGGATGATGGAGGGACTCCTAGATTTCTGCAAAAACAAAAACCCTATAAGCTATCAACTAATCAAATGCATACGCCTTGCATAGTGGGGGTCCAATTTGAGCATTCAAAATAGGAGTACTTCTCCAATTTGAGCATTCAATAAGCAAACCAAATCGTAAAAAAAATAAGTAATCAAATTAGCATGCATTCAATAAGCAAAAGTAAATCATCTCTTGCGTCTGTACATCGTTGAATATTATCACTAATACATCCCGAATAGTATCATACATATAACATCACTAATACAACTAAAACCCTAGTGCACGACGGGTATCGGCGCGGGCGGTGGACACCCAAAGAGAGGGAACCATCACATGATCATAGCTCTAGTAAGATCCCTTGAGAACCTGCCAGGTATTGGAGAACATGTGCTCCAACGCAAACAAGTAGCAATGGACGTGTGCGTCCTCCTCGCTGACACAGTGATGTACCACCTCCGCTGGGTCCTCAAGCCTCTGCACCATCACTGGCCCACGCGACCGCCACCAAAGAAGGTTCGGGTCAACGACAGGCTGGCTCCTCACCAAGTTGCGCCCCCCGGTAGGTAGCGCCTCCCAGTACCAGCCCGGCGGAGCCCAGTCCTGGACATGGCCAATCTGGTCAAGCAGGTGTCCTCTGCCGAGTCAACAACGAGGATGCGGCATAGGCATCGTCAACGTCGATGCGGGAATAATTGCTTTAACTAAAATAACAACAAATGTGACATGTTCAACTAGTTGTATTAATTCAACTAGTTCTTACTAAAAATAAATTTACTATAAATAAAAATAAACTAGTTCTTACTAAAAATAAACTAGTTCAACTAGTTATATTAATTTTCTTACTAAAAATACACTCGTTCTATTAATTCAACTAGTTCTTGCTAAAAAAACTAGTTCAACTAGTTCTATTAAATTTCTTACTAATTCTAATAAACACTACTGCCCTAGTTCTTACTAACTAATTAGTAGCTAGGTACTACTGCCCTAATTACCATCTAATTTGATGAACCCTAACTAATTTGATGCAATCTAAAATTTGAAGAACCCTAGGAAATTTAGCTAGGTCGAGGTAGGGGAGGGGAGGAGGAGGCGTTCTCACCTCGGGTGCTTGCGGCGAGGGAGGGGCAGGCGGCATCGAGGTCGGGGTCGGGGCTCGGGCGCGCGGCAGAGGGCGGCATTGAGGTCGGGGGCGGAGGCGGCATCGAGGTCGGGGTCGGGGCGGCGTCGAGGTCAGGGCCGGGGCAGCGTCGAGGGTGTGTGGAGAGCGACGGGAGAGCGCGCGGTGGCCGACGGTGATGCAGGGCGGCGACAACGAAGGAGTTGGGATTTGGGGGAAGTCGCCATGGGGAAGAACGAAGCACCCGGTTAAGTCAAAAGTAGCAGTAGCGCGTTCCAGGAAGTGCGCTAGTGCTATGTTAGCTATAGCGCATTTCTGAACATGCGCTACTGCTATTCCTTTCTCTTTTTTATTTGCTTTCCATTTAATTTAATTTTCGTTAGCAGTACCACCTTTCTAAGTAAACGCGCTGCTACAAAACAAGTAGCAGTAGCGGTGTTTCTATAAGATCCCTACTACTATGTGTAGCCTATCGGCTTAGCTGTGGGAATTTTAGTAGTAGCGCTTTTATCGTTAGACGCGCTACTGCTACATTTGTATCTGTAGCGCGGTTTTAGCCAACGCGTTGCTGCTAGTTAGCACTAGCGTGCTTTTTTCACAAGCGCTACTGCTAAAGTTCTGTGTATAAGGTTTTCCCTAGTAGTGGTTATTCCCTTTGTCATCGTTATGTTACTTGCCCGAGATTCGATTGTCGGTATCATCATACCTAGTTCAATCTCGTTAATGGCAAGTCTCTTTACTCATTCTGTAATGCATCATCCCGTAACTAACTCTTTGGTCACATTGCTTGCAAGGCTTATAGTGATGTGCATTACCGAGAGGGCCCAGAGATACCTCTCTGATACACGAAGTGACAAACCCTAATATTGATCTATGCCAACTCAACAAACACCATTGGAGACACCTGTAGAGCATCTTTATAATCACCCAGTTACGTTGTGACGTTTGATAGCACACAAGATGTTCCTCCGGTATTCGGGAGTTGCATAATCTCATAGTCAGAGGAACATGTATAAGTCATGAAGAAAGCAATAGCAATAAAACTAAACGATCATTATGCTAAGCTAATGGATGGGTCTTGTCCATCACATCATTCTCTAATGATGTGATCCCGTTAATCAAATGACAGCACATGTCTATGGTCAGGAAACTTAACCATGTTTGATTAACGAGCTAGTCTAGTAGAGGCATACTAGGGACACTCTGTTTTGTCTATGTATTCACACATGTACTAAGTTTCCGGTTAATACAATCTAGCATGAATAATAAGCATTTATCATGATATAAGGAAATATAAATAACAACTTTATTATTGCCCCTAGGGCATATTTCCTTCAGTCTCCCACTTGCACTAGAGTCAATAATCTAGTTCACATCATCATGTGATTTAACACCAATAGCTCACATCTTTATGTGATTACTTCACATCTCCATGTGACTAACACCCAAAGGATTTACTAGAGTCAATAATCTAGTTCACATCACTATGTGATTAACACCCAAAGAGTACTAAGATGTGATAATGTTTTGCTTGTGAGAGAAGTTTAGTCAACGGGTCCGCCACAATCAGAGCCGTATGTATTTTGCCAATTTTCTATGTCTACAATGCTCTGCATGGAGCTACTCTAGCTAATTGCTCCCACTTTCAATATGTATCTAGAATGAGACTTAGAGTCATCCGGATAGGTGTCAAAGCTAGCATCGACGTAACCCTTTACGACGAATCTTTTTACCTCCATAACCGAGAAACATGTCCTTATTCCACTATGAATAATTTTGACCGATGTCCAGTGATCCACTCCTGGATCAATATTGTACCCTCTTGCCAATCTCATGGTGAGGTACACAATAGGTTTGGTACACATCACAGCATACTTTATAGAACCTATGACTAAGGCATAGGGAATGACTTTTCATTCTCTTTCTATTTTCTGCCGTGGTCGGGTTTTGAGTCTTTACTCAACTTCACACCTTACAACTCAGGCAAGAACTCCTTCGTTGACTGATCCATTTTTAACTCCTTCAAAATCTTATCAAGGTATGTACTCATTGAGAAATCTTATCAAGTGTCTTGATCTATCTCTATAGATCTTGATGCTCAATATGTAAGTAGCTTCACCGAGGACTTTCTGTGAAAAACTCCTTTCAAATACTCCTTTATGCTTTCCAAAAAAATCTACATCATTTTCGATCAACAATATGTCGTTCACATATACTTATCAGAAAGGTTGTAGTACTCCCACTCACTTTCTTGTAAATACAGGCTTCTCCAAAAGTTTGTATAAAAGTATATGCTTTGATCAACTCATCAAAGCGTATATTCCAACTCCGAGATGCTTGCACCAGTCCATAGATGAATCACTGGAGCTTGCACACTTTGTTAGCACATTTGGGATCGACAAAACCTTCTGGTTGCATCATATACAATTCTTCTTTAATAAATCCATTAAGGAATGCGGTTTTGACATCCATTTGCCGGATTTCATAAAATGCGGGAATTGCTAACATGATTCGGACAAACTTAAGCATCGATACGAGTGAGAAAATCTCATCGTATTCAACACCTTGAACTTGTCGAAAACCTTTTTGACAATTTGAGCTTTGTAGATAGTAACACTACCATCAGCATCCGTCTTCCTCTTGAAGATCCATTTATTCTCTATGGTTCGCCGATCATCGGGCAAGTCCACCAAAGTCCACACTTTGTTCTTATACATGGATCCCATCTCAGATTCCATGGCCTCAAGCCATTTCGCGGAATCTGGGCTCATCATCGCTTCCTCATAGTTCGTAGGTTTGTCATAACATTACTTCCAGAACAGGATTAACGTACCACTCAGGTGCATAACATACTCTGTTCGACCTATGAGGTTCGGTAGTAACTTGATCTAAAGTTTCATGATCATCATCATTAACTTCCTCACTAATTGGTGTAGGCATCATTGGAACTGATTTTTGTGATGAACCATTTTCCAATTTGGGAGAAGGTACAACTACCTCATCAAGTTCTACTTTCCTCCCACTCACTTCTTTCGAGAGAAATTCCTTCTCTAGAAACGATCCATTCTTGGCAACGAACATCTTTTGGGTATCCTATGAAGACGCATTTCTCCGATTTGGGTTTGAGCTTATCAGGTTGAAGCTTTTTCACATAAGCATCGCAGCCCCAAACTTTAAGAAACGACAGCTTAGGTTTCTTGCCAATCCACAGTTCATACGGTGTCATCTCAACGGATTTAGACGGTGCCCTATTTAACGTGAATGCAGCTGCCTCTAATGCATAACCCCAAAACAATAGTGGTAAATCAGTAAGAGACATCATAGCTCGCACCATATCCAATATAGTATGGTTACGATGTTCGAACACACCATTACGCTATGGTGTTCCAGGTGGCGTGAGTTGTGAAACTATTCCATATTCTTTTAAATGAGGGTGAAACTCGTAAATCAAATATTTGCCTCCGTGATCAGATCGCAGAAACTTTATTTTCTTGCTACGATGATTCTCCACTTCACTCTGAAATTCTTTGAACTTTTCAAATGTTTCAGACTTGTGTTTCATTAAGTAGATATACCCATATGCTCAAATCATCTGTGAAGGTCAGAAAATAATGATACTCACCATGAGCCTCAACACTCATTGGACCGCATACATCAGTATGTATTATTTCCAATAAGTCAGTGGTTTGCTCCATTGTTTCGGAGAACGGAGTTTCAGTCATCTTGCCCTTGAGGCATGGTTCGCAAGTATCAAATGATTCATAATCAAGTGATTCCAAAAATCCCATCTGCATGGAGTTTCTTCATGCGTTTACACCAATATGATCAAAACGGCAGTGCCACAAATATGTTGCATTATCATTGTCAACTTTGCATCTTTTGGCATCAATATTATGAATATGTGTGTCACTATGATCGAGATTCAATAAACCATTTACATTGGGTGTATGACCATAGAAGGTTTTATTCATGTAAACAGAACAACAATTATTCTGTGACTTAAATGAATAACTGTATCGCAATAAACATGATCCAATCATGTTCATGCTCAACACAAACACCAAATAAAATTTATTTAGGTCCAACACTAATCCCGAAGGTAAACGGAGTGTGCGATGGTGATCTTATCAACCTTGGTATCACTTCCAACACACATCGTCACCTCGTCCTTAACCAATCTATGTTCATTTTGCAACTCCTGTTTCGAGTTACTAGCTAATTTTAGCAACTAAACCGGTATCAAATACCCTGGGGTTACTATGAACACTAGTAAAGTACACATTAATAACATGTATATCAAATATACCTTTGTTCACTTTGCCATCCTTCTTATCCGCCAAGTATTTGGGGTAGTTCCGCTTCTAGTGACCATTCCCTTTGCAGTAGAAGCACTCAGTTTCAGGCTTAGGTCTAGGTTTGGGTTTCTTCATGGGAGTGGCAACTTGCTTGCCATTCTTTCTTGAAGTTCCCTTTCTTTTCCTTTGCCCCTTTTCTTGAAACTAGTGGTCTTATTAACCATCAACACTTGATGCTCTTTCTTGAAACTAGTAGCTTGGTGATAGTGACTAGAGACTCTGTCAATCGCTATCTTATCTGGAAGATTAACTCCCACTTGATTCAAGTGATAGCAGTACTCAGACATTCTGAGCAGATGCTCACTAGTTGAGCTATTATCCTCCATCTTGTAGGAAAAATACTTGTCAGAGGTCTCATACCTCTCGACTCGGGCATGAGTCTGAACTACCAATTTAAGATCTTGGAACATCTTATATGCTCCATGGTGTTTGAAATGTTTTTGAAGTCCCAGTTCTAAGCCATAAATCATGGTGCACTAAACTATCAAGTAGTCATCATACCGAGCTTGCCAAACGTTCATAACGTCTGCATTTTCTCCTGCAATAGGTCTGTCACCTAGCGGTGCATCAAGGACCTAATTCTTCTGTGCAACAATGAGGATAATCCTCATCATGGAACCAGTCTGCATCATTGCTACTATCATCTTTCAATTTATATTTCTCTAGGAACATATCAAAAAATAAACGGGGAGCTACATCACAATCTATTGATCTACAACATAGATATGCAAATACTATCAAGACTAAGTTCATGATAAATTAAAGTTCAATTAATCATATTACTTAAGAACTCCCACTTAGATAGACATCCCTCTAGTCATCTGAATGATCACGTGATCCATATCAACTAAACCATGTCCGATCATCACGTGAGATGGAGTAGTTTTCAATGGTGAACATCACTCTGTTGGTCATATCTACTATATGATTCACGTTCGAACTTTCGGTCTTCAGTGTTCCAAGGCCATATCTGCATATGCTAGGCTCGTCAAGTTTAACCCGAGTATTCTGCGTGTGCAAAATTGGCTTGCACCTGTTGTATGTGAACGTAGAGCTTATCACACCCGATCATCACGTGGTGTCTCGACACGATGAACTGTAGCAATGGTGCATACTCGGGGAGAACACTTATACCTTGAAATTTAGTGAGAGATGATATTATAATGCTACTGCCATACTAAGCAAAATAAGATGCATAAAAGATAAAAATCACATGCAATCAAAATAAGTGATATGATATGGCCATCATCATCTTGTGCCTTTGATCTCCATCTCCAAAGCACCGTCATGATCACCATCGTCACCGGCTTGACACCGTGATCTCCATCGTAGCATCGTTGTCCTGACGCCAACTATTGCTTCTATGACTATCGCTGCCGCTTAGTGATAAAGTAAAGCTATTACATGGCGATTGCATTTCATACAATAAAGCGACAACCATTTGCTCTTGCCAGTTGTCGATAACTGTTACAAAACATGATCATCTCATACAACAATTTATATCTCATCACATCTTGACCATATCACATCACAACATGCCCTGCAAATACAAGTTAGACGTCCTCTACTTTGTTGTTGCAAGTTTTACGTGGCAGCTACGGGCTTCTAGCAAGAACCGTTCTTACCTACGCATCAAAACCAAAATGATTTTTCCTCAAGTGTGATGTTTTAACCTTCAACAAAGACCGGGCATAGTCAAACTCGATTCAACTAAAGTTGGAGAAACAGACACCCAGTAGCCACATGTGTGCGAAGCACGTCGGTAGAACCAGTCTCATAAACGCGGTCATGTAATGTCGGTCCGGGCCGCTTCATCAAACAATACCGCCGAATCAAAGTAAGACATTGCTGGTAAGCAGTATGACTATTATCGCCCACAACTCTTAGTGTTCTACTCGTGCATGTAACATCTACGCATAGACCTGGCTCGGATGCCACTTTTGGGGAACGTAGTAATTCAAAAAAAATCCTACGATCACGCAAGATCTAACTAGGAGATGCATAGCAACGAGAGAGGAGAGTGTGTCCACGTACCCTCGTAGACCGAAAGCGGAAGCGTTTAGTAACATGGTTGATGTTGTTGAATGTCTTCACGATCCAACCGATCCAACTACCGAACGTACGGTACCTCCGTGTTCAGCATACGTTCAGCTCGATGATGTCCCTCGAGCTCTTGATCCAGTTGAGGACAAGGAAGAGTTCCGTCAACACGACGGCGTGGCGACGGTGATGATGAAGTTACCGGCGTAGGGCTTCGCCTAAGCACTACGACAATATGGCCGAGGTGTGTAACTGTGGAGGGGGGCACCGCACACGGCTAAGACAAATCTTGGAGTGCCTTTGAGGTGCCTCCTGCCCATGTATATAAACGAGGGAGGGAAAGAGGCCGGCCCTCCTAGCGGCGCGCCAAGTGTAGGGAGTCCTACTAGGACTCCCAAGTCCTAGTAGGATTCCCTTTCCTTTTCAGAGTAGGAAAGAAGGAAGGGAGGGAGAAGGAAAGGGGGGTCGTGCCCCCAACCCTTATTTGTCCAATTCTCTTTGATGAATTGGACAAGGGGTTAAAACATCACACTTGAGGAAAAATCATTTCCTTCTCCCTCTCCCTCCTTTCCTTCTTTCCTACTCCAAAAAGGAAAGGGAATCCTACTAGGACTTGGGAGTCCTAGTAGGTCTCCCTACACTTGGCGCGCCCCTAGGAGGGCCGGCCTCTCTCCCTTCCTCCTTTACATACATGGGCAGGGGACACCCCAAAGGCACTCCAAGATTTGTCTTAGCCGTGTGCGGTGCCCCCTCCACAGTTACACACCTCGGTCATATCGTCGTAGTGCTTAGGTGAAGCCCTGCGCCAGTAACTTCATCATCACTGTCACCATGCCGTCGTGCTGACAGAACTCTTCCTCGTCCTCAACTGGATCAAGAGCTCGAGTGACGTCATCGAGCTGAACGTGTGCTGAACACGGAGGTGCCGTACATTCGGTACTTGGATCGGTTGGATCATGAAGACGTTCAACTACATCAACCGCGTTACTAAATGCTTCCACTTTCGGTCTATGAGGGTACGTGGACACACTCTCCCCTCTCGTTGCTATGCATCTCCTAGTTAGATCTTGCATGATCGTAGGATTATTTTAAATACTACGTTCCCCAACAATGGCATCCGAGCCAGGTCTATGCGTATATGTTATATGCATGAGTAGAACACAAAGAGTTGTGGGCGATAATAGTCATATAGCTTACCAGCAACGTCTTACTTTGATTCGGCAGTATTGTTGGATGAAGCGTCCCAGACCAACTTTACATGACCGCGTTCATGAGACTAGTTCTACCGACGTGCTTCACACACAGGTGGCTGGCGGGTGTCTGTTTCTCCAACTTTAGTTGAATCGAGTTTGTCTATGCCCGGTCCTTGTTGAAGGTTAAAACAGCACACTTGACGAAAAATTATTGTGGTTTTGATGCATAGGTAAGAACGGTTGTGGTTTTGGTGCGTAAGTAAGAACGGTTCTTACTAGAAACTCGTAGCAGCCACGTAAAACTTGCAACAACAAAGTAGAGGACGTCTAACTTGTTTTTGCAGGGCATGTTTGTGATGTGATATGGTCAAGATGTGATGAGATATAAATTGTTGTATGAGATGATCATGTTTTGTCGAAGTTATCGGCAATTGGCAGGAGCCTTATGGTTGTCGTTTTATTGTATGAAATGCAATCGCCATGTAATTGCTTTACTTTATCACTAAGTGGTAGCAATATGTTGGGGAACGTAGTAATTTCAAAAAAAATCCTACGCACACGCAAGATCATGGTGATGCATAGCAACAAGAGGGGAGAGTGTTGTCTACGTACCCTCATAGACCGAAGCGGAAGCGTTGACGCAACATAGAGGAAGTAATCGTACGTCTTCCTGGTCCAACCGATCCAAGCATTGTTACTCCGGCACCTCCGAGTTCTTGGCACACGTTCACCTCGATGACGCACCCCGGGCTCCGATCCAGCAAAGCTTCGGGGAGGAGTTCCGTCAGCATGACGGCGTGGTGATGATCTTGATGTTCAACCGTCGCAGGGCTTCGCCTAAGCACCACTACAATATGACCGAGGTGGAATATGGTGGAGGGGGGCACCACACATGGCTAAGGAACTATCATGAAGATCAACTTATGTGTCCTAGGGTGCCCCCTTGCCCCCGTATATAAAGGAGCCAAGGGGAGGGGGCGTCCGGCCAAGGAGGGCGCGCCAAGGGGGAGTCCTACTCCCAGCGGGAGTAGGACTCCCTTCTTTCCTAGTTTGAGAAGGAGAAGTGGGAAAGAGGAAGAAGAGGGAAAGGAAAAAGGGGGGGTGCCGCACCCCTCTCCTTGTCCTATTAGGACTAGGGAGGGGAGGGGCGCGCGGCCACCTCTTGCCTCCTTTCCTCTTCTCCCTTAGGGCCCATGTAGGCCCAATAACCCCCGGGGGGGTTCCGGTAACCCCTCGGTACTCCGGTAAAATCCCTATTTTACCCGGAACGATTCTGATATCCAAATATAGGCTTCCAATATATCGATCTTTATGTCTCGACCATTTCAAGACTCCTCGTCATGTCCATGATCACATCCGGGACTCCAAACAACCTTCGGTACATCAAAATACATAAACTCATAATGAAACTGTCATCGTAACGTTAAGCGTGCGGACCCTACGGTTCGAGAACAATGTAGACATGACCGAGACATGTCTCCGGTCAATAACCAATAGCGGAACCTGGATGTTCATATTGGTTCCTACATGTTCTACGAAGATCTTTATCGGTCAGACCGCATAACAACATACGTTGTTCCCTTTGTCATCGGTATGTTACTTGCCCGAGATTCGATCGTCGGTATCTCAATACCTAGTTCAATCTCGTTACCGGCAAGTCTCTTTACTCGTTCTGTAATACATCATCTCACAACTAACTCATTAGTTGCAATGCTTGCAAGGCTTATGTGATGTGCATTACCGAGAGGGCCTAGAGATACCTCTCCGACAATCAGAGTGACAAATCCTAATCTCGAAATACGCCAACCCAACATGTACCTTTGGAGACACCTGTAGAGCACCTTTATAATCACCCAGTTACGTTGTGATGTTTGGTAGCACACAAAGTGTTCCTCCAACAAACAGGAGTTGCATAATCTCATAGTCATAGGAACATGTATAAGTCATGAAGAAAGCAATAGCAACATACTAAACGATCGGGTGCTAAGCTAATGGAATGGGTCATGTCAATCAGATCATTCACCTAATGATGTGATCCCGTTAATCAAATAACAACTCTTTGTCTATGGTTAGGAAACATAACCATCTTTGATTAACGAGCTAGTCAAGTAAAGGCATACTAGTGACACTTTGTTTGTCTATGTATTCACACATGTATTACGTTTCCGGTTAATTCAATTCTAGCATGAATAATAAACATTTATCATGATATAAGGAAATAAATAATAACTTTCTTATTGCCTCTAGGGCATATTTCCTTCAGTCTCCCACTTGCACTAGAGTCAATAATCTAGATTACACAGTAATGATTCTAACACCCATGGAGCCTTGGTGTTGATCATGTTTTGCTCGTGGAAGAGGCTTAGTCAATGGGTCTGCTACATTCAGATCCGTATGTATCTTGCAAATCTCTATGTCTCCCACCTGGACTAGATCCCGGATTGAAGCATCTCTTGATGTGCTTGGTTCTCTTGTGAAATCTGGATTCCTTTGCCAAGGCAATTGCACCAGTATTGTCACAAAAGATTTTCAGTGGACCCGATGCACTAGGTATGACACCTAGATCGGATATGAACTCCTTCATCCAGACTCCTTCATTTGCTGCTTCCGAAGCAGCTATGTATTCCGCTTCACACGTAGATCCCGCCACGATGCTTTGTTTAGAACTGCACCAACTGACAGCTCCACCATTTAATGTAAACACGTATCCGGTTTGCGATTTAGAATCGTCCGGATCAGTGTCAAAGCTTGCATCAACGTAACAATTTACGATGAGCTCTTTGTCACCTCCATAAACGAGAAACATATGCTTAGTCCTTTTCAGGTATTTCAGGATGTTCTTGACCGCTGTCCAGTGATCCACTCCTGGATTACTTTGGTACCTCCCTGCTAGACTTATAGCAAGGCACACATCAGGTCTGGTACACAGCATTGCATACATGATAGAGCCTATGGCTGAAGCATAGGGAACATCTTTCATTTTCTCCCTATCTTCTGCAGTGGTCGGGCATTGAGTCTTACTCAACTTCACACCTTGTAACACAGGCAAGAACCCTTTCTTTGCTTGATCCATTTTGAACTTCTTCAAAACTTTGTCAAGGTATGTGCTTCGTGAAAGTCCAATTAAGCGTTTTGATCTATCTCTATAGATCTTAATGCCTAATATGTAAGCAGCTTCATCGAGGTCTTTCATTGAAAAACTCTTATTCAAGTATCCCTTTATGCTATCCAGAAATTCTATATCATTTACAATTAGTAATATGTCATCCACATATAATATCGGAAATGCTACAGAGCTCCCACTCACTTTCTTGTAATACAGGCTTCTCCAAAAGTCTATATAAAACCAAATGCTTTGATCACACTATCAAAGCGTTTATTCCAACTCCGAGAGGCTTGCACCAATCCATAAATGGATCGCTGGAGCTTGCACACTTTGTTAGCTCCTTTTGGATCGACAAAACCTTCTGGTTGCATCATATACAACTCTTCTTCCAGAAATCCATTCAGCAATGCAGTTTTGACATCCATTTGCCAAATTTCATAATCATAAAATGCGGCAATTGCTAACATGATTCGGACAGCCTTAAGCATCGCTACGGGTGAGAAGGTCTCATCGTAGTCAACCCCTTGAACTTGTCGAAAACCTTTTGCAACAAGTCGAGCTTTGTAGACAGTAATATTACCGTCAGCGTCAGTCTTCTTCTTGAAGATCCACTTATTCTCAATTGCTTTCCGATTGTCGGGTAAGTCAACCAAAGTCCACACTTTGTTCTCATACATGGATCCCATCTCAGATTTCATGGCTTCAAGCCATTTCGCGGAATCTGGGCTCACCATTGCTTCTTCATAGTTCGTAGGTTCATCATGATCTAGTAGCATGACTTCCAGAACAGGATTACCGTACCACTCTGGTGCGGATCTTACTATGTTTGATCTACGAGGTTCAGTAGTAACTTGATCTGAAGTTCTATGATCATCATCATTAACTTCCTCACTAATTGGTTTAGGTGTCACAGAAACTGGTTTCTGTGATGTACTACTTTCCAATAAGGGAGCAGGTACAGTTACCTCATCAAGTTCTACTTTCCTCCCACTCACTTCTTTCGAGAGAAACTCCTTCTCTAGAAAGGATCCATTTTTAGCAACGAATGTCTTGCCTTCGGATCTGTGATAGAAGGTATACCCAACAGTCTCCTTTGGGTATCCTATGAAGACGCATTTCTCCGATTTGGGTTCGAGCTTATCAGGTTGAAGCTTTTTCACATAAGCATCACAGCCCCAAACTTTAAGAAATGACAACTTTGGTTTCTTGCCAAACCATAGTTCATAAGGCGTTGTCTCAACGGATTTTGATGGTGCCCTATTTAACGTGAATGCGGCCATCTCTAAAGCATAACCCCAAAACAATAGCGGTAAATCTGTAAGAGACATCATAGATCGCACCATATCAAGTAAAGTATGATTACGATGTTCGGACACACCATTATGCCGTGGTGTTCCGGGTGGCGTGAGTTGCAAAACTATTCCACATTGTTTCAAATGTACACCAAACTCGTAACTCAAATATTCTCCTCCACGATCAGATCGTAGGAATTTTATTTTCTTGTTACGATGATTTTCAACTTCACTCTGAAATTCTTTGAACTTTTCAAATGTTTTAGACTTTTGTTTCATTAAGTAGATATACCCATATCTGCTTAAGTCATCTGTGAAGGTGAGAAAATAACGATATCCGCCACGAGCCTCAACATTCATCGGACCACATACATCTGTATGTATGATTTCCAACAAATCTGTTGCTCTCTCCATAGTACCGGAGAATGGCGTTTTAGTCATCTTGCCAATGAGGCACGGTTCGCAAGTACCAAGTGATTCATAATCAAGTGGTTCCAAAAGTCCATCAGTATGGAGTTTCTTCATGCGCTTTACACCGATATGACCTAAACGGCAGTGCCACAAATAAGTTGCACTATCATTATCAACTCTGCATCTTTTGGCTTCAACATTATGAATATGTGTATCACCACTATCGAGATTCATCAAGAATAGACCACTCTTCAAGGGTGCATGACCATAAAAGATATTACTCATATAAATAGAACAACCATTATTCTCTGATTTAAATGAATAACAGTCTCGCATCAAACAAGATCCAGATATAATGTTCATGCTCAACACTGGCACCAAATAACAATTATTTAGGTCCAATACTAATCCCGAAGGTAGATGTAGAGGTAGCGTGCCGATTGCGATCACATCGACTTTGGAACCATTTCCCACGTGCATCGTCACCTCGTCCTTTGCCAGTGTTCGCTTAATCCGTAGTCCCTGTTTCGAGTTGCAAATATTAGCAACAGAACCAGTATCAAATACCCAGGTGCTACTGCGAGCACTAGTAAGGTACACATCAATAACATGTATATCACATATACCTTTGTTCACCTTGCCATCCTTCTTATCCGCCAAATACTTGGGGCAGTTCCACTTCGAGTGACCAGTCTGCTTGCAGTAGAAGCACTCAGTTTCAGGCTTAGGTCCAGACTTGGGTTTCTTCTCCTGGGCTGCAACTTGCTTGTTGTTCTTCTTGAAGTTCCCCTTCTTCTTTCCTTTGCCCTTTTTCTTGAAACTAGTGGTCTTGTTTACCATCAACACTTGATGCTCCTTCTTGATTTCTACCTCCGCGGCCTTTAGCATTGCGAAGAGCTCGGGAATTGTCTTATCCATCCCTTGCATATTATAGTTCATCACGAAGCTCTTGTAGCTAGGTGGTAGTGATTCGAGAATCCTGTCAATGACACAATCATCTGGAAGATTAACTCCCATTTGAATCAAGTGATTATTATACCCACACATTATGAGTATATGCTCACTGACAGAACTGTTCTCCTCCATCTTGCAGCTATAGAACTTATTGGAGACTTCATATCTCTCAATCTGGGCATTTGCTTGAAATATTAACTTTAACTCCTCGAACATCTCATATGCTCCATGACGTTCAAAACGTCGTTGAAGTCCCGATTCTAAGCCGTAAAGCATGGCACACTGAACTATCGAGTAGTCATCATCTTTGCTCTTCCAGACGTTCATAACATCTGGTGTTGCTCCAGCAGCAGGCCTGGCACCCAGCGGTGCTTCCAGGACGTAATTCTTCTGTGCAGCAATGAGGATAATCCTCAAGTTACGGACCCAGTCCGTGTAATTGCTACCATCATCTTTCAACTTTGCTTTCTCAAGGAACGCATTAAAATTCAACGAAACAACAGCACGGGCCATCTATCTACAATCAAACATAAACAAGCAAGATACTATCAGGTACTAAGTTCATGATAAATTTAGGTTCAATTAATCATATTACTTAAGAACTCCCACTTAGATAGACATCCCTCTAATCATCTAAGTGATCACGTGATCCAAATCAACTAAACCATAACCGATCATCACGTGAAATGGAGTAGTTTTCAATGGTGAACATCGCTATGTTGATCATATCTACTATATGATTCACGCTCGACCTTTCAGTCTCAGTGTTCCGAGGCCATATCTGGATATGCTAGGCTCGTCAAGTTTAACCTGAGTATTCTGCATGTGCAAAACTGGCTTGCACCCGTTGTAGATGGACGTAGAGCTTATCACACCCGATCATCACGTGGTGTCTGGGCACGACGAACTTTGGCAACGGTGCATACTCAGGGAGAACACTTTTTATCTTGAAATTTAGTGAGAGATCATCTTATAATGCTACCGTCAATCAAAGCAAGATAAGATGCATAAAAGATAAACATCACATGCAATCAATATAAGTGATATGATATGGCCATCATCATCTTGTGCTTGTGATCTCCATCTCCAAAGCACCGTCATGATCACCATCGTCACCGGCGCGACACCTTGATCTCCATCGTAGCATCGTTGTCGTCTCGCCAATCTTATGCTTCTACGACTATCGCTACCGCTTAGTGATAAAGTAAAGCATTACAGGGCGATTGCATTGCATACAATAAAGTGACAACCATATGGCTCCTGCCAGTTGCTGATAACTTGGTTACAAAACATGATCATCTCATACAATAAAATTTAGCATCATGCCTTGACCATATCACATCACAACATGCCCTGCAAAAACAAGTTAGACGTCCTCTACTTTGTTGTTGCAAGTTTTACGTGGCTGCTACGGGCTTAAGCAAGTACCAATCTTACCTACACATCAAAACCACAACGATAGTTTGTCAAGTTGGTGCTGTTTTAACCTTCGCAAGGACCGGGCGTAGCCACACTCGGTTCAACTAAAGTTGGAGAAACTGACACCCGCCAGCCACCTGTGTGCAAAGCATGGCGGTAGAACCAGTCTCGCGTAAGCGTACGGGTAATGTCGGTCCGGGCCGCTTCATCCAACAATACCGCCGAACCAAAGTACGATATGTTGGTAAGCAGTATGACTTATATCGCCCACAACTAACTTGTGTTCTACTCGTGCATATAACATCAAACCATAAAACCTAGGCTCGGATGCCACTGTTGGGGAATGTAGTAATTTCAAAAAAATTCCTATGCACACGCAAGATCATGGTGATGCATAGCAACGAGAGGGGAGAGTGTTGTCTACGTACCCTCGTAGACCGAAGCGGAAGCGTTGTCGCAACATAGAGGAAGTAGTCATACGTCTTCCTGGTCCAACCGATCCAAGCACCATTACTCCGGCACCTCCGAGTTCTTGGCACACGTTCAGCTCGATGACGCACCCCGGGCTCCGATCCAGCAAAGCTTCGGCGAGGAGTTCCGTCAGCACGACGGCGTGGTGACGATCTTGATGTTAACCGTCGCAGGGCTTCGCCTAAGCACCGCTACAATATGACCGAGGTGGAATATGGTGGAGGGGGGCACCGCACACGGCTAAGAAACGATCACGAAGATCAACTTCTGCGTCCTAGGGTGCCCCCTTGCCCCGGTATATAAAGGAGCCAAGGGGAGGGGGCAGCCGGCCAAGGATGGCGCGCCAAGGGGGAGTCCTACTCCCACCGGGAGTAGGACTCCCTTCTTTCCTAGTTGGAGAAGGAGAAGTGGGAAACAGGAAGAAGAGGGAAAGGAAAAAGGGGGGGCGCCGCCCCCCTCTCCTTGTCCTATTCGGACTTGGGAGGGGAGGGGCGCGCGGCCACCTCTTGCCTCCTTTCCTCTTCTCCCTTAGGGCCCATGTAGGCCCAATAACCCCCGGGGGGTTCCGGTAACCCCTCGGTACTCCGTAAAATCCCTATTTTACCCGGAACGATACCGATATCCAAATATAGGCTTCCAATATATCGATCTTTATGTCTCGACCATTTCGAGACTCCTCGTCATGTCCATGATCACATCCGGGACTCCGAACAACCTTCGGTACATCAAAATACATAAACTCATAATGAAACTGTCATCGTAACGTTAAGCGTGCGGACCCTACGGTTCGAGAACAATGTAGACATGACTGAGACACGTCTCCGGTCAATAACCAATAGCGGAACCTGGATGATCATATTAGTTCCTACATATTCTACGAAGATCTTTATCGGTCAGACCGCATAACAACATACGTTGTTCCCTTTGTCATCGGTATGTTACTTGCCCGAGATTCGATCGTCGGTATCTCAATACCTAGTTCAATCTCGTTACCGGCAAGTCTCTTTACTCGTTCTGTAATACATCATCTCACAACTAACTCATTAGTTGCAATGCTTGCAAGGCTTATGTGATGTGCATTACCGAGAGGGCCCAGAGATACCTGTCCGACAATCGGAGTGACAAATCCTAATCTCGAAATACGCCAACCCAACATGTACCTTTGGAGACACCTGTAGAGCACCTTTATAATCACCTAGTTACGTTGTGACGTTTGGTAGCACACAAAGTGTTCCTCCGACAAATGGGAGTTGCATAATCTCATAGTCATAGGAACATGTATAAGTCATGAAGAAAGCAATAGCAACATACTAAACGATTGGGTGCTAAGCTAATGGAATGGGTCATGTCAATCAGATCATTCACCTAATGATGTGATCCCGTTAATCAAATAACAACTCTTTGTCTATGGTTAGGAAACATAACCATCTTTGATTAACGAGCTAGTCAAGTAGAGGCATACTAGTGACACTCTGTTTGTCTATGTATTCACACATGTATTATGTTTTCGGTTAATACAATTCTAGCATGAATAATAAACATTTATCATGATATAAGGAAATAAATAATAACTTTATTATTGCCTCTAGGGCATATTTCCTTCACAATAGTTGTAGAAGCAATAGTGGGCAAGACGACAACGATGCTACGATGGTGATCAAGGTGTCAAGCCGGTGATGATGGTTAACATGGCGGTGCTTTGGAGATGGGAGCTCAAAGGCACAAGATGATGATGGCCATATCATATCACTTATTTTCATTGCATGTGATGTTTTTCTTTTCTGCATCTTATTTTTCTTAGTATGGTGGTAGCATTATAAGATAATCCCTCACTAAATTTTAAGGTACAAGTGTTCTCCCTAAGTATGCACCGTTGCTACAGTTCGTCGTGCCGATACACCATGTGATGATCGGGCGTGATAAGCTCTACGTTCACATACAACGGGTGCAAGCCAGTTTTGCACGTGCAGAGTACTCGGGTTAAACTTGACGAGCCTAGAAAATGCAGATATGGCCTCGGAACACTGAAGACCGGAAGGTCAAACATGAATCATATAGTAGATATGATCAGCATAGTGATATTCACCATTGAAAACTACTCCATCTCACGTGATGATCGGACATGGTTTAGTTGATATGGATCACGTGATCATTTAGATGACAGGAGGGATGTCTATCTAAGTGGGAGTTCTTAAGTAATATCATTAATTGAACTTTAATTTATCATGAACTTGGTACCTGATAGTATTTGCATGTCTATGTTGTAGATCAATAGCTTGCGAAGTAGCTCCCCGTTTATTTTTGATATGTTCCTAGAGAAAAATAAGTTGGAAGATGATAGTAGGAATGATGCGGACCAGGTCCATGATTTGAGGATTATCCTCATTGCTGCATAGAAGAATTATGTCCTTGATGCACCGCTAGGTGACGGACCTATTGCAGGAGCAGATTCAGACGTTATGAATGTTTGGCAAGCTCGGTATGATGACTACTTGATAGTTTAGTATGCCATGCTTTACCGCTTAGAACCGGGACTTCAGAAACATTTTGAACGCCACGGAGCATATAAGATGTTCCGAGATCTGAAATTGGTATTTCAGACTCATGCCCGAGTCGAGAGGTATGAGACATCTGACCAGTATTTTTCCTACAAGATGGAGGAGAATAGCTCAACCAGTGAGCATGTGCTCAGAATGTCTGAGTATTACAATCGCTTGAATCAAGTGAGAATTAATCTTCCAGATAAAATAGTGATTGACAGAGTTCTCTAGTCACTGTCACCAAGTTACTGGAACTTTGTGATGAACTATAACGAAATCCGCGAAGGGATGACGAAAAATGATTCCCGAGCTCTTCGTGATGCTGAAATTGGCGAAGGTAGAAATCAAGAAAAGCATCAAGTGTTGATGGTTGACAAGACCACTAGTTTCAAGTAAGAGGGCAAGGGAAAGAAAGGGAACTTCAAGTAGAATGGCAAGCAAGTTTCCACTCCCATTAAGAAGCTCAAAGCTAGACCCAAGCCTGAAACTGAGTGCTTCTACTGCAAAGGAAATGGTCACTGGAAGAGGAACTGCCCAAATACTTGGCGGATAAGAAGGATGGCCAAGTGAATGCTACCTCTTGAGCACTGCGTTGGTTTTCCCTTGAAGAGGAAAGGGTGATGCAGCAAAGTAGCGTAAGTATTTACCTTAGTTTTTGAGAACCAAGGTATCAATCCAGTAGGAGACTACACACAAGTCCCTCGTACCTACACAAACAAACAAGAACCTCACAACCAACACGATAAAGGGGTTGTCAATCCCTTCACGGTCACTTACGAGAGTGAGATCTGATAGAGATAATAAGATAAATATTTTTGGTATTTTTATGATATAGATTGAAAGTAAAGATTGCTAAGTATAATATATTGGAAACTTATACAATAAAAGATAGACCCGGGGGCCATAGGTTTCACTAGTGGCCTATCTCAAGATAGCATAAGTATTACGGTGGGTGACCAAATTATTGTCGAGCAATTGATAGAAAAGCGAATAATTATGATAATATCTAGGCATGATCATGTATATAGGCATCACGTCCATGACAAGTAGACCGACAAGATTCTGCATCTACTACTATTACTCCACACATCAACCGCTATTCAGCATGCATCTAGAGTATTAAGTTCATAAGAACACAGTAATGCATTAGGCAAGATGACATGATGTAGAGGGATAAACTCAAGCAATATGATATAAACCCCATCTTTTTATCCTCGATGGCAACAATAAAATACATGCCTTGCTGCCCCTACTGTCACTGGGAAAGGACACCGCAAGATTGAACCCAAAGCTAAGCACTTCTCCCATGCAAGAAAGATCAATCTAGTAGGCCAAACCAAACTGATAATTCGAAGAGACTTGCAAAGATAACGAATCATACATAAAAGATTTCAGAGAAGAATCAAATATTGTTTATAGATAAACTTGATCATAAACCCACAATTCATCGGATCTCGACAAATCTATGCTCATGCATGTGTGTGGATGGCTTGCTAGCTAGCTCTCTTGCTAGCTAGCTTGCTTGTGTGTGTGCGTGAGTGAGTCCATCCCCTGATGGATGGATGTGTGCCTATATATATAGGAGTTGGCATGGGTGGTAGTGGCTTTGGTTGTAAGCTAGCTTGGGTAGCTTACTAGCCAAGCTATGTAGGCATGGCTAGTGGCATGGTGCATGTCATGCTTGTCCCCTGGGGTACTTTATAAATCAGTATCCAGGGGACACGGTACACTGTAGATGACATCGTGGTATGGTCGTCCCGTCGGTGTCTCGTCGGGCTGCAGTTGACTTCGGGCAGTCGGCCTGGCGGAGGAGTCGGCAGCCAGCAGTCGGCCTGGTGGAGGAGTCGGCAGCCAGCAGTCGGCCTGGTGGAGTAGTGGGCAGCCAGTAGTCAGCCTGGTGGAGGAGTCGGCAGCCAGTAGTCGGCCTGGTGGGGCAGTCGGCAGCCAGCAGTCGGCCTGGTGGAGTAGTCGGCAGCCAGCAGTCAGCCTGGTGGAGGAGTCGGCAGCCAGCAGTCAGCCTGGTGGAGGAGTCAGCAGCCAGCAGTCGGCCTGGTGGAGCAGTCGGCAGCCAGCAGTCGGCCTGGTGGAGCAGTCGGCAGCCAGCAGTCGGCCTGGTGGAGCAGTCGGCAGCCAGCAGTCAGCCGCCGGCCAGGTAGTTGGACTGAGGGGCTTTGCTAGCCCCGATGTCTTGAATTCTTGTCTCGCCGTCTTTGGGGTATCCGTGTCCAATTACTCCGACAGTAGCCCTCAAGCCTCCGGGCAACTTGGCAAAGTTGGGCGGAGGTTTTTTGGCGAGTTTTCATGGAAATGATCATGAAAAAGACAAAGTTAGTCCACGCAGATATATCAAATGTTTGCTTTTAGCATTGCAAGTTTTATGCGGAGGGTGCCGACTCGGTTTCGACCAAGCCCCCTTAATCGTTTTCGTGTTCCCTCCACTTCTTGGCTTGTGCTCTTGCTTGCCGGACAGCCGCTCTGCGGTCTGTGGCTGAGAGTGGGCCGCGAAGTGGAGTGTGCAGTACTCAGAGTCTGGAAGCAGATTCAACCGAGTAGATACTTGTAAAGGAAACGACCGGGTCGCCCGAACCGTTTTTCTTCCCGAACTTTTTCGCGTGGGTGGCCTCCAGCGTTCACTCTTGCTAGCCGTACAGCCGCTCTGCGGTCTGTGACTAAGAGTGGGCCTTTGGTACCACGCACGCTACTAAGCCGTCTGCTGGAACTAACGTCTCAGACCAAGCGGCCAGCCCCCAGGACAACTCTGGCTAGCGCTGGGGCGAACAGTGATGCAACTGTAATGAAATGCGGAGATAGCCCCCGGCATCGCTCGAGGTTATCCATGCTCTTGCGGTGCAAAAATATGCGGGTGAGGATCGCACATTAATTTTCGTGTAGCCGAGGCGGAGTTTGCCGAAGACAGCCGGCGCTCAACGCTTGCTGAGCGCGCTGGCGCACCCGCTGGGTGCAGCCTTCGAGCCTCCGGGTGCTCGAAGGGCTCCCGGCCGGTCAGGCTCGACCGGCCAGGCGGCGAGGCATCTTGCAGCGCCCTTTTTCTTCTTCTTTTTTCTCTTCTGCCGGCTGCTGGCAGCCGGACAAAACTCTTCTCTTGTCTGCAATCTTCCGTGGGGCGCACCAGCGCACCCACTGGGTGTAGCCCCCGAGATTTGGGCCGACTACTGAGCAGTCGGGCCGGATCTCCCGGTGAGTACTTTGTCTTGTTCCTCGCGGGGGCGCGTCAGCGCACCCGCTGGGTGTAGCCCCCGAGATCTGGGCCGACTGCTGAGCATTCGGACCGGATTTCCCGGCAACTACTTTGTCTTCTTCTTTTTCTTCCTCAGCCGGCTGGGCAGGCGGACTCCGACACAGCAATCGGACTCTTTGCAGCCGGCCAGACAGTCAGCGATCGGACGCACATCTGGCAGTCGAACGCATATTCCAGTCGGTTGCGTGGAGTCAAACGCACAACTCTCTCACTTTTTTCTCTTTCTGTCCGACTCCATGCGGGGAGCTGGACGTACTTTTTCCTTAGCCAGTCGGCTGGGCACACGGCCCTTGATTTTTCTAGCCGGTTCGCACGCGAGCAGCTGGCTCCACTTCTTTCTTTCTTTTTTAGCACCCGGCCTCTTTTTTTATTGTGTCTTTTCTCAGCCGGCTTGAATTTTTCTTTTTTTCAGTCGGTCTCCCACTTCTTTTTCTCTTTTCCTCGCATGGGGCAGCCGGCCTCTTCTTTTTCTTCAGGACAGCAGGCGGCTACAGTGGGATTCGTCGAGAGCGCGCGAGGCGCAGCAAGCCGGCCGACGGGAAGGCGGGCGGCTGCGGCACCGGTCGGTTGGAGAAGCCGGCAGGCGGGCGCGACATCGGCCGGCTGGAGAAGCTGGCAGGCGGGCGCGGCATCGGCCGACTGGAGAAGCCTGCGGGCAGGGAGCGGGGGGCTGGCGGCGACCTGGAGCCGGCCCGTAACGGGCGCGCGGAGGCGGCGCAAGGCGGCGCGGCCGGCTAGGCGGCGAGCCGGCCACGGAGCGAGCGGGAGCCGGTCGGGCCAGCCGCAGTCGGCGCGGGAGCCGGCGGGCACGCGGCAGTCGGAACAGGGAGCCACTGGGGCGCCGAGCGGCGGGGAGGAGTCGGATGCTTGGGCCTGGCTAGGCGAGAAGGCGGAGCCGGCGCGGGAAGGCGGCCGGGAACTCAGGCGCGCGCAGGAGGGCCAACGGCGGGGACGAAAGCGCTCGAGCGGCCCGGGCAGCCGGCTGCAGCCGGGCGCGGGCGAGAAGGCCTCAAGCAGCGTCCGCGCAGCGCAGCAGGAGTCGGAGCCAGCGGCCCCGCGCGGCTTGGGGCGCGCAGCCACGCAGAAGGGGCCTTCGCGCGCAGGAGGGCAATGGCGCAGGCGGCCTGGGAATCGGTGGAGGCGAAGGCGGGCGTGCGGGCGCAGCATCCGAAGCGGGCGGAGCCTGCGAGCAAGGCCGAGCAGCTCAGCGGGCGCACACGCGCAGGCCCGGCGCGGGGCACGGTCCAACGGGCATGGGGGACAGCCACACGGCGCTGGAGGTGGGTGGAGGATTCGTTGAATCCCAAGTGGGTGCTCGCAGGTGATGGAGCTTGTGCGCGGTGAGAGCAGCTCCAACGAGGCAGCAGCGCCATGGCGAGCGAGTGGTATAAAATAGCAAGGAGAGGAGGGAGCGAGGCGCCGGATGCGAGTACGGCTGGAGATGCACGAAGCATGGTGCAGGAAATGCATTGTTATGGGAAGTGCATCTGACCATTGTATGGGTAGCATCTGACCACAGTTTTGCTAGTATGGAGCATAGTTTGACCATTATCTGGGATGTATATGACGAGTGTATGGCTTTTGTTTGGGACGAATAGGGCATCTGTGAGGGCGTGGAAACGAGCGTGGGAATGGGTGTGTGGACGGCGTATGTTGATACGGTCGGATGGCAGAGCACGAGGACGCGCCGGCCGGTGCGGTCGCGCCGGGGGCGCGCTCAGCGCCGCCACCGGCGGTAACATCACGGTGGTTGGCGCAGCGGGCGCAAAGACTGATGAACAGCGATGATGCATCGCCTCGCATAGCGCGCCGGGGGCGTGCTGATGTCAATCCCCCGACCGGCGCCGAAGAGGCGGCGCGATGTCGCGGCAGTGACGACGAAGATGGCGAGGCCGACGGCGAGGACGCGCCGTCCCGCGCGGCCAGTTCGGGGGCGTGTCGATGCCGAGTTCCGACTGCTACTGGAGAGATGGCGCGATGCCGCGGTGGTGAAGACGAAAATGGTCCCGCCCCGGACTGCGAAACCAGCAGCAGCACGGCAGCATAGTAGCGCCCCACGGTGGGCGCCAAATGTCATGGTATTCTCACGGGGGTGCAAGACGACATATGCCACAAGGTGGCTTCGTGTGAGGGCAAGACTGCTGCCGAAATATCCAGGGACGGGTATGCGAGTAGCACGCGCTAGTTTACCCAGGTTCGGGGCTCTCCGGAGAGATAACACCCCTACTCCTGCATGTCTGAGTATATCGGGTATATCGGGTACAGAGTTGCTCCTGGAGCTGTATCTGAAAGCAGTGTCACAGGCATCTGGTTTCATATATGCATGTATGTGGCACGCTCTAGTGGCCGGCCATGCTCATGGCTCATGGCCGTGAGCATGTGTATGCTCATGCGTGTGTGTGGATGGCTTGCTAGCTAGCTCTCTTGCTAGCTAGCTTGCTTGTTTGTGTGCGTGAGTGAGTCCATCCCCTGATGGATGGATGTGTGCCTATATATATATAGGAGTTGGCATGGGTGGTAGTGGCTTTGGTTGTAAGCTACCTTGGGTAGCTTACAAGCCAAGCTATGTAGGCATGGCTAGTGGCATGGTGCATGTCATGCTTGTCCCCTGGGGTACTTTATAAATCAGTACCCAGGGGACACGATACACTGTAGATGACGTCGCGGTATGGTCGTCCCGTCGGTGTCTCGTCAGGCTGCGGTTGCATTCGGGCAGTCGGCCTGGCGGAGGAGTCGGCAGCCAGCAGTCGGCCTGGTGGAGGAGTCGGCAGCCAGCAGTCGGCCTGGTGGAGTAGTCGGCAGCCAGTAGTCAGCCTGGTGGAGGAGTCGGCAGCCAGCAGTCGGCCTGGTGGAGGAGTCGGCAACCAGTAGTCATCCTGGTGGAGGAGTCGGCAGCCAGCAGTCGGCCTGGTGGAGCAGTCGGCAGTCAACAGTCGGCCTGGTGGAGCAGTCGGCAGCCAGCAGTCAGCCGCCGGCCAGGTAGTTGGACTGAGGGGCTTTGCTAGCCCCGATGTCCTGAATTCTTGTCTCGCCATCTTCGGGGTATCCGTGTCCAATTACTCCGACACCCGTTGACTAAACTTCTCTCACAAGCAAAACATGATCACACCTTAGTACTCTTTGGGTGTTAATCACATAGCGATGTGAAACTAGTTTATTGAATTAGCAAACCCTTTGGGTGTTAGTCACATTGAGATGTGAACTAATCACATAAATATGTGAACTGTCGGTGTTGAATCACATGGCAATGTGAACTAGATTATTTTCTCTAGTGCAAGTGGGAGACTGGAGGAAATATGCCCTAGAGGCAATAATAAAGTTGTTATTTATATTTCCTTATATCATGATAAATAGTTATTATTCATGCTAGAATTGTATTAACCAGAAACTTAGTACATGTGTGAATACATAGACAAAACAGAGTGTCCTTAGTATGCCTCTACTTGACTAGCTCGTTAACCAAAGATGGTTAAGTTTCCTAACCATAGACATCTGTTGTCATTTGATGAATAAGACCACATCATTAGAGAATGATGTGATGGACAAGACCCATCTGTTAGCTTAGCATAATGATCGTTTAGTTTTATTGCTATTGCTTTCTTCATGACTTATTTATATTTCTCTGACTATGAGATTATGCAACTCCCGAATACCGAAGGAACACTTTGTGTGCTATCAAACGTCACAACGTAACTGGGTGATTATAAAGATGCTCTATAGGTGTCTCCGATGGTGTTTGTTGAGTTGGCATAGATCGAGATTAGGATTTGTCACTCCGATTGTCGGAGAGGTATCTCTGGGCCCTCTCGGTAATGCACATCACTATAAGCCTTGCAAGCAATGTGACTAATGAGTTAGTTGCGGGATGATGCATTACAGAACGAGTAAAGAGACTTGCCGGTAATGAGACTGAACTAGGTATTAAGATACCAACAATCGAATCTCGGGCAAGTAACAAACCAATGACAAAGGGAATAATGTATGTTGTTATGCGGTTTGACCGATAAAAATCTTCGTAGAATATATAGGAGCCAATATGAGCATCCAGGTTCCGCTATTGGTTATTGACCGGAGATGTGTCTCGGTCATGTCTACATTGTTCTCAAACCCATAGGGTCCGCGCGCTTAACGTTCGATGACGATTTATATTATGAGTTATGTGATTTGATGTCCGAAGTTTGTTCAGAGTCCCGGATGAGATCACGGACATGATGAGGAGTCTCCAAATGGTCGACAGGTAAAGATCGATATATTGGAAGGCTATATTCGGACATCGACATGGTTCCGAGTGATTCGTGTATTTTTCGGAGTACCGGAGAGTTACGAGAATTCGCCGGGGGAAGTTAATGGGCCTTATTGGGCTTTAGTGGAGAGAGGGAAGAAGGGCCACGAGGTGGCGCGCGCCTCCCCCTGCCAAAACCGAATTGGACAAGGGGTGGGGCGCCCCCCCCCTTTCCTTCTCCCTCTCCCTCCTTTCCTTCTTTCCTACTCCGAAAAGGAAAGGGAATCCTACTAGGACTTGGGAGTCCTAGTAGGACTCCCTACACTTGGCGCGCCCCTAGGAGTGCCGGCCTCTCTCCCTCCCTCCTTTATATACGTGGGCAGGGGACACCCGAAAGGCGCTCCAAGATTTGTCTTAGCCGTGTGTGGTGCCCCCCTCCATAGTTACACACCTCGGTCATATCGTCATAATGCTTAGGTGAAGCCCTGCGCCGGTAACTTCATCATCACCGTCACCACGCCGTCGTGCGACGTAACTCTCCGTCGTCCTCAACTGGATCAAGAGCTCGAGGGACGTCATCGAGCTGAACGTGTGCTGAACACGGAGGTGCCGTACGTTCGGTACTTGGATCGGTTGGATCGTGAAGGCGTTTGACTACATCAACCGTGTTACTAAATGCTTCTGCTTTCTGTCTATGAGGGTACGTGGAGACACTCTCCCCTCTCGTTGCTATGCATCTCCTAGTTAGATCTTGCATGATCGTAGGATTTATTGTTTTTGAAATACTACGTTCCCCAAGACATGCACCTTTGATGAGTGTTCTATTTTTGTTGAATCTCAATCGTGGTGATACACATATTCATAATATTGATGCCAAAAGATGAAAAGTTGGTAATGATAGTGCAACATATTTGTGGCACTGCCGTTTAGGTCATATTGGTGTAAAGTGCATGAAGAAACTCCATGCGAATGGACTTTTGGAATCACTTGATTATGAATCATTTGATACTTATGAACCATGCCTCATAGGCAAGATGACTAAGACTCTGTTCTCTAGAGCAATGGAGCGAGCAACTGACTTATTGGAAATAATACATACTGATGTATGCGGTCCGATGAGTGTTGAGGCTCGCGGCAGGTATCATTATTTTCTGACCTTCACAGATGATTTGAGCAGATATGGGTATATCTACTTAATGAAACACATGTATGAAACATTTGAAAAGTTCAAAGAATTTCATAGTGAAGTGGAAAATCATCGTAACAAGAAAATAAAATTTCTACGATCAGATCGTGGAGGCGACTATTTGAGTTACGAGTTTGGTCTTCATTTAAAACAATGTGGAATAGTTTCGGAACTCACGCCACCTAGAACACCACAGCGTAATGGTGTGTCCGAACGTCGTAACCATACTTTATTACATATGGTGCGATCTATGATGTCTCTTATCGATTTACCACTATCATTTTGGGGTTATGCATTAGAGACAGCTGCATTCACGTTAAATAGGGCACCATCTAAATCCGTTGAGACGACACCGTATGAACTATGGTTTCGCAAGAAACCTAAGTTGTCATTTCTTAAAGTTTGGGGTTGCAATGCTTACGTGAAAAGCTTCAGCCTGATAAGCTCGAACCCAAATCGGAGAAGTGCGTCTTCATAGGATACCCAAAGGAAACTGTTGGGTACACCTTCTATCATAGATCCGAAGGCAAGATATTTGTTGCTAAGAATGGATTCTTTCTAGAGAAGGATTTTCTCTCGAAAGAAGTGAGTGGGAGGAAAGTAGAACTTGATGAGGTAATTGTACCTTCTCTTGAATTGGAAAATAGTTCATCATAGAAAACTGTTCCTATGATGCCTACACCAATTAGTGAGGAAGCTAATGATGATGACCATGAAACTTCAGATCAAGTTACTATTGATCCTCGTAGGTCAACCAGAGTATGTTCCGCACCTGAGTGGTACGGTAATCCTATTTTGAAAGTCATGTTACTAGACCATGACGAACCTACGAACTATGAGGAAGCGATGATGAGCCCAGATTCCGTGAAATGGCTTGAGGCCATGAAATCTGAGATGGGATCCATGTATGAGAACAAAGTGTGGACTTCGGTTGACTTGCCCGATGATCGGCAAGCCATAGAGAATAAATGGATCTTCAAGAGGAAGACTGACGCTGATGGTAATGTTACTATCTATAAAGCTCAACTTGTTGCGAAAGGATTCGACGAGTTCAAGGAGTTGACTATGATGAGACCTTCTCACCCGTAGTGATGCTTAAGTCTGTCGGAATTATGTTAGCAATTGCCGCATTTTATGATTACTGGCAAATGGACGTCAAAACTGCATTCCTTAATGGATTTCTTAAAGAAGAGTTGTATATGATGCAACCAGAAGTTTTTGTCGATCCTAAAGGTGCTAACAAAGTGTGTAAGCTCCAGCGATCCATTTAGGGACCGGTGCAAGCATCTCGGAGTTGGAATATAGGATTTGATAGTGTGATCAAAGCATATGGTTTTATACAGACTTCCGGAGAAGCCTGTATTTACAAGAAAGTGAGTGGGAGCTCTGTAGTGTTTATAATATTATATGTGGATGACATATTGTTTATTGGAAATGATATAGAATTTCTGGATAGCATAAAAGGATACTTGAATAAGAATTTTTCAATGAAAGACCTCGGTGAGCTGCTTATATATTGGGCATCAAGATCTATATAGATAGATCAAGACGCTTAATTGGATGTTCACAAAGCACATACCTTGATAAAGTTTTGAAGAAGTTTAAAATGGATCAGTCAAAGAAAGGGTTCTTGCCTGTGTTAAAAGGTGTGGAGTAGAGTCACACTCAATGCTCGACCACTGCAGAAGATAGAGAGAAAATGAAAGTCATTCCCTATGCCTCAACCATAGGTTCTATCATGTATGCAATGTTGTGTACCAGACATGATGTGTGCCTTGATATAAGTTTAGCAGGCAGGTACCAAAGTAATCTAGGAGTGGATCACTGGACAGCGGTCAAGAACATCCAGAAATACCTGAAAAGGACTAAGGATATGTTTCTCGTTTATGGAGGTAACAAAGAGCTCGTCGTAAATGGTTATGTTGATGATAGCTTTGACACTGATCCGGATGACTCTAAGTCGCAAACCGGATACGTATTTATATTTAATGGTGGAGCTGTCAGTTGGTGCGGTTCCAAGCAAAGCGTTTTGGTGGGATCTACGTGTGAAGCGGAGTACATAGCTGCTTCGGAAGCAGCAAATGAAGGAGTCCATATGAAGGAGTTCATATCCGATCTAGGTGTAATACCTAGTGCATTAGGTCCAATGAAAGTCTTTTATGACAATACTGGAGCAATTGCCTTAGCGAAGGAATCCAGATTTCACAAGAGAACCAAACACATCAAGAGACGCTTCAACTCCATCCATGATCAAGTCAAGGAAGGAGACATAGAGATTTGCAAAATACATACGGATCTGAATATTGCAGACCCGTTGACTAAAGCCTCTTCCACGAGCAAAACATGATCAGCACCAAGACTCCATGGGTGTTAGAATCATTGCAATGTAATCTAGATTATTGAATCTAGTGCAAGTGGGAGACTGAAGGAAATATGCTCTAGAGGCAATAATGAAGTTGTTATTTATATTTCCTTATATCATGATAAATGTTTATTATTCATGCTAGAATTGTATTAACCGGAAACTTGATACATGTGTGAATACATAGACAAAACAAAGTGTCCCTAGTATGCCTCTACTTGAGTAGATCGTTAATCAAAGATGGTTAAGTTTCCTTACCATACACATGTGTTGTCATTTGATGAACGGGATTACATCATTAGGAGAATGATGTGATGGACAAGACCCATCAGTTATCTTAGCATAATGATCGTTAAGTTTTATTGCTATTGCTTTCTTCATGACTTATACATATTCCTTCGACTATGAGATTATGCAACTCCCGAATACCGGAGGAATACCTTGTGTGCTATCAAACGTCACAATGTAATTGGGTGATTATAAAGATGCTCTACAGGTATCTCCAAAGGTGTTTGTTGAGTTGGCATAGATCGAGATTAGGATTTGTCACTCCGAGTATCGGAGAGGTATCTCTGGGCCCTCTCGGTAATGCAGATCATGATAAGGCTTGCAAGCAATGTCACTAATGAGTTAGTTACGAGATGATGCATTACGGAACGAGTAAAGAGACTTGCCAGTTGTTGGAAATATGCCCTAGAGGCAATAATAAAAGTGTTATTATTATATTTCTTAGTTCATGATAATAGTCTTTTATTCATGCTATAACTGTATTATCCGGAAATCGTAATACACGTGTGAATACATAGACCACAATATGTCCCTGGTGAGCCTCTAGTTGACTAGCTCGTTGTGATCAACAGATAGTCATGGTTTCCTGGCTATGGACATTGGATGTCGTTGATAACGGGATCACATCATTAGGAGAATGATGTGATGGACAAGACCCAATCCTAAGCCTAGCACAAAGATCGTGTAGTTCGTTTGCTAGAGCTTTGCCAATGTCAAGTATCTCTTCCTTTGACCATGAGAGCGTGTAACTCCTGGATACCGTAGGAGTGCTTTGGGTGTATCAAACGTCACAACGTAACTGGGTGACTATAAAGGTGCACTACAGGTATCTCCGAAAGTATCTATTGTTTTATGCGGATCGAGACTGGGATTTGTCACTCCGTGTAAACGGAGAGGTATCTCTGGGCCCACTCGGTAGGACATCATCATATGCGCAATGTGACCAAGGAGTTGATCACGGGATGATGTGTTACGGAACGAGTAAAGAGACTTGCCGGTAACGAGATTGAACAAGGTATTGGATACCGACGATCGAATCTCGGGCAAGTAACATACCGATAGACAAAGGGAATTGAATACGGGATTGATTAAGTCCTTGACATCGTGGTTCATCCGATGAGATCATCGTGGAACATGTGGGAGCCATCATGGGTATCCAGATCCCGCTGTTGGTTATTGACCGGAGAACGTCTCGGTCATGTCTGCATGTCTCCCGAACCCGTAGGGTCTACACACTTAAGGTTCGATGACGCTAGGGTTATAAAGGAAGCTTGTATGTGGTTACCGAATGTTGTTCGGAGTCCCGGATGAGATCCCGGACGTCACGAGGAGTTCCGGAATGGTCCGGAGGTAAAGATTTATATATGGGAAGTCATGTTTTGGTCACCGGAAAAGTTTCGGGCGATATCGGTATTGTACCGGGACCACCGGGAGGGTCCCGGGGGTCCACCAAGTGGGGCCACCTGCCCCAGAAGGCTGCGTGGGCCAAGTGTGGGAGGGGACCAGCCCCTAGGAGGGCTGGTGCGCCCCCCACAAGGGGGCCAAGGCGCAAGAGAGAGTGGGAGGGGGCAAACCCTAGTCCAGATGGGCCTTAAGGCCCATATTGGTGCGCCTCCCTCTCCTCTCCCCCTCTTGGCCGCCTCCCCAAGTCCCATCTAGGGCTGGCCGCACCCCTTGGGGTGGGAAACCCTAAAGGGGGCGCAGCCCCCTTCTCCCCTATATAAATAGAGGCCTGGGGCTGCCCATAACATAAGAGAACTTCTCCTCTCGTTGGTGCAGCCCTGTCTCTCCTCTTCCTCCTCTCCCATGGTGCTTGGCAAAGCCCTGCGGGATTGCCACGCTCCTCCACCACCACCACGCCGTTGTGCTGCTGCTGGATGGAGTCTTCCTCAACCTCTCCCTCTCTCCTTGCTGGATCAAGGCGTGGGAGACGTCACCGGGCTGTACGTGTGTTGAACGCGGAGGTGCCGTGCGTTCGGCACTTGATCATCGGTGATTTGAATCACGACGAGTACGACTTCATCAACCCCGTTCACTTGAACGCTTCCGCTTAGCGGTCTACAAGGGTATGTAGATGAACTCTCCTTCTACTCGTAGCTGGTTTCTCCATAGATAGATTTTGGTGACACGTAGGAAAATTTTGAATTTCTGCTACGTTCCCCAACAGTGGCATCATGAGCTAGGTCTATTGCGTAGATTCTTTGCACGAGTAGAACACAAAGTAGTTGTGGGCGTTGATGTTGTTCAATATGCTTACCGTTACTAGTCCAATCTTGTTTCGATGGTATTGTGGGATGAAGCGGCCCGGACCGACCTTACACGTACTCTTACGTGAGCCAGGTTCCACTGATTGACATGCACTTGGTGCATAAGGTGGCTAGCGGGTGCCAGTCTCTCCCACTTTAGTCGGAACGGATTCGATGAAAAGGGTCCTTATGAAGGGTAAATAGCAATTGGCATATCACGTTGTGGTTTTGCGTAGGTAAGAAACGTTCTTGCTAGAAACCCATAGCAGCCACGTAAAACATGCAAACAACAATTAGAGGACGTCTAACTTGTTTTTGCAGGGTATGCTATGTGATGTGATATGGCCAAAAGGATGTGATGAATGATATATGTGATGTATGAGATTGATCATGTTCTTGTAATAGGATTCACGACTTGCATGTCGATGAGTATGACAACCGGCAGGAGCCATAGGAGTTGTCTTTATTTATTGTATGACCTGCGTGTCATTGAAGAACGCCATGTAAACTACTTTACTTTATTGCTAAACGCGTTAGTCATAGAAGTAGAAGTAGTCATTGGCGTGACAACTTCATGAAGACACGATGATGGAGATCATGATGATGGAGATCATGGTGTCATGCCGGTGACAAGATGATCATGGAGCCCCGAAGATGAAGATCAAAGGAGCTATATGATATTGGCCATATCATGTCACTACTCTATTTGATTGCATGTGATGTTTATCATGTTTATGCATCTTGTTTACTTAGGACGACGGTAGTAAATAAGATGATCCCTTACAAAATTTCAAGAAGTGTTCTCCCCTAACTGTGCACCGTTGCTACAGTTCGTCGCTTCTAAGCACCACGTGATGATCGGGTGTGATGGATTCTTACGTTCACATACAACGGGTGTAAGACAGTTTTACACAGCGAACACACTTAGGGTTAACTTGACGAGCCTAGCATGTGCAGACATGGCCTCGGAACACGGAGACCGAAAGGTCGAGCATGAGTCGTATAATAGATACGATCAACATGAAGATGTTCACCGATGATGACTAGTCCGTCTCACGTGATGATCGGACACGGCCTAGTTGACTCGGATCATGTGATCACTTAGATGACCAGAGGGATGTCTATCTAAGTGGGAGTTCATAAGATGAACTTAATTATCCTGAACATAGTCAAAAGACCTTTTGCAAATTATGTCATAGCTCGCGCTTTAGTTCTACTGTTTTAGATATGTTCCTAGAGAAAATATAGTTGAAAGTTGTAAGTAGCGATTATGCGAACAGTAGAAAGCTTATGTCCTTAATGCACCGCTCAGTGTGCTGAACCCCAAATGTCGTTTGTGGATGTTTCGAACATCGAACATACACGTTTTGATAACTACGTGATAGTTCAGTTAAATGGTTTAAGTAGAGGCACCGAAGACGTTTTCGAAACATCGCGGAACATATGAGATGTTTCGAGGGCTAAAATTGGGATTTGAGGCTCGTGCTCACGTCAAGAGGTATAAGACCTCCGTCGATTCTCTTAGCCTGCAAACTAAGGGAGAAAATCTCAATCGTTGAGCTTGTGCTCAGATTGTCTGAGTGCAACAATCACTTGAATTGAGTGGGAGTTGATCTTCCAAATGAGATAGTGATGTTTCTCCAAAGTCATTGCCACCGAGCTGCTAGAGCTTCGTGATGAACTATAACATATCAGGGATAAATAAGATGATCCTTGAGGTATTCACGATGTTTGACACCGCAAAAGTAGAAATCAAGAAGGAGCATCAATTGTTGATGGTTGGTGAAACCACTAGTTTCAAGAAGGGCAAGGGCAAGAAGGGATACTTCATGAAACGGCAAATCAGCTGCTGCTCCAGTGAAGAAACCCAAGGTTGAACCCAAACCCGAGACTAAGTGCTTCTGTAATAAGGGGAACAGTCACTAGAGCAGAATTACCCTAGA